>NW_006159730.1:3084317-3097274 GCF_000334495.1 Tupaia belangeri chinensis | reverse complement strand
AAGATTATAATAAAAAATAAACTATAAAAAAAAAGAGAAGAGGATAGAGAAAGATAGCAAGTGAACAATAGAGGCAGGATGTTAGTGAGAAACAGATATGGTTTATTATCTGTTGATGATGACGTGTATAGTATTCTCAACTGGACTGGTCTGGGAAGTATTTCATGATGGGTGAAGTCTTTTAACAAGCAAAATGAGAAATAGTGATTGACTGTTTTAAAAAAGTATACTAATAATAATAATTATTGGGAAATGCATGGAAAAGACATTGAATGATAAAGCGGGGAGATTGATGTCTCTGTATTGACTGACATGCATGGCATTCCCTTTTGATAAAGCAATGGAAGTCAATGTAAAGTTATATGTAATCCAATGTAATATAAAGAAGATTATGATGATAATAAAAAAAAGAATTGTTTAATTTTATTTATTCTTTCATTTATTTTTTTTTCTTTTGGAGAGGTTTTTGCTATAGGGCACATGTGCTAGCCAGAAAGACAAAGAGAGACAGTGAGACAGAAAGCAAGAAATCATCTCTCCAGGGGATAGCCACACCACAATTCCTTCTCCTCCATTCTCCCCTCAGGATCTTGAACATGCACGCACACGTGCCTGGAGTGAGTTTAAGCCACCAGGTCTGGGACTCAAACAGCAGTCAACTACATGGGAGTCCAGCAACATAGCCATTATGCCATCTGCTGGTCCCTCTTTCATTTATTTTAATTCGCCCAGAGAGAGACACACAGAGAGAGAAGGAAAATGAGAAAGCAAGCCACCAGGTCTAGAACTTAACCATGGTGAGCCATGTGGGAGTGTCCAGCACTTTAACTACCATGTCACCTGCTGGCCCCCAGAAGAAGAAACTTCCTAAGTTGTTCTCAAAAGTCTTCTAGAAAATAAATCAATGAATATATAAATAAAGCTATCCTGGGAACCAGCAGTTGACGTGGTAGTTAAGGTGCTGACCACTCCCACATGGCTGATCACGGTTCAAGTCCTGGATCTGGTGGCTTTCCCTCTCTCTTTCTCTCTCTCCCCTCTCTCTGTGTCTTTCTCTGGTCAAATTAAAATGAATGAATGAATGAATAAATAAATAAAGCTATCCTCTACTCCCAATACTCTGTCACTTTCCAAATACTTGAAACTACTTAGTTGCTCTTCATCAGTCCTTCATGTTATGCCGCTGGACAAAGCTCTTTAAAAAGTGGGAGAGAGCAAGGACACTATTTAAAATGTGTTTCTAAAATCATTCAGAGTCGATTTCATCAGAATCCATTCTCCTGATACTTCAGCTTCATTGCTGTGCTTAAAATTCCTTCCAAGTTTTAGGGAACAATGTTCTTGCTGTCACTATCTCAGCTATCCACAGGATAAGCATTGGCCATTCCCCAAGTTCCAGAACATGTGCCATTTCACTGCCTTCCTCCCACGCTGAACCGGCAGTAATTCAGTCTGGCAGTGTGTCAGATCAGAATGTAAAGCACTCGGTGATTGTTAACCAAATGTATCTGTTGTACCTACAGCATATGACATGTACATGTATTTCATGCTTTATAATAGAACACAGAGAAAAATATACTGCATAATCCTAGAATCCAAACAGACTTCTCCTTGAGAACTTCTCTTTAAAATAACTTACTTTTATTGAGCTAAAAAGGTTGACTTACTTTAAAAAACAGAAGCAATATCTTAGGACACTTATTGTTCCCTTCTAAGAATGACCAATGTCATACATACTGATTATAGAAACTATGTTAACAAATATATCACATTTTCAGAGAGAAATAATCTCAGAATAAGGTTTATACTCCTTACCAAAGATTTGGCAAAGAAACCATAATTATGAAAGGCAATTTTCATAAAAGCAAAGACAAAATCATTATAAAATGTTTTAGTATAAAATGACAAAATAATGTTTCAGTTTATTCATTTAACAAACATATCACGTGTCTGTTATGTGTCAGGTATCGTAAATCAAATAAGACCTGGTACCTGCCACCCTCTAAGAACAGATCTATTAAACAAGTAAATCAGTATTTGCTGCATGAGGTGGTTAGCCCTATGGAAGTGAGTATGCTTAGAGTACAAAGACACAGAAAAGGGCTATCTCAATCAGCATCAAAGAGTCAGTAAACACATCTTAGAAAAGATGAGCTGGGTTGAATTTTGCCACATGAATGGAATTAGCTGCATAAAAAGAGTAATCCAGAGACCAGCAGATGGCCTAATGGTTACCTCCCTAGACTCCTCCATAGTCGCCTGCAGTTGGAGTCTCCAACCTGGCAGTTTAAAACTCATGCAGGAGAGTGGGGAACCAGCAGTTGACGTACCGGTTACATCGCTGGACTCCCACATAGTTGACCACAGTTCAAGCCCCACACCCAGTGACTTAAAACTCATGCTGGACATGGGCACGTGTGCGTACCTGCCCAAGATCCTGAGAAGAGAGAGGAGGAGTGACTGCGGTGTGGCCATCCCCACTGGGGGGGGATTTCTCGCTTTCTGTCTCTCTGTCTCTCTCTATCTCTTTGGTGAGCACACACACACTATAGCAAAAACCTCTCAGAAAAAAAAAAAAAAAAAGGTAGTTTAGATCAAGGAATAGATGGTAACAGCAATACAGAAGCATAAAACAACATGAACCTTTCAAGATACTGCGAGCCCTTCTGGTTTGGAGGGAAGTTTGAAAGTTTGAGAGCAGTCCAGTATCAGAAAATGAGATACAAAGTGACAGAAGCCGAATCATTCAATGCTTTGGGAGCTAAGTTTAAATAACACTTGGCCTGCTGTGATGGTACAGTGTAACTCATTGCTTTACCATGCTGAGGCCAACTAGAAGGTCCCAGGTTTGTGGCCCACATGCAGGGAACACACACATGCCCATGATCCTGACTGCCTGAGGCTAGGGGTGGGATCATGGTGTAAAAACTGTTAGGGGTTCCTGTCTCTCAGAAAGAAAGAAAAGAAACAAGAAAGGAAGAGAGGGAGAGAGAAACAGCAAAAATCTTTCTTTAATTTTAAACTTTATCCGGAAAGATAGTCCCCCAATAGTTATTCCAACAGTTATTTAAAATATTTTAAGAAAGAATATAAAACAAGCATTTTTCCACTTTAAAATATTTATGGAACAAGGTGGGCAGCCAGGTGGAATGGTGGTCAAGGCAGCTGGATCCCACATGGCTGACTATGCAATTCGAATCTTGGACACGGCAACTTGAAAAACTCACTGGGCATGTGTACATACATGCCTAAAATTCCAAGAGGAGAAAGTAGAAGGGATTGTAGCATGGTCATTCCCTTGAGGAGGTGCTTTTAATCTCTCTCTCTCTCTCTCTCTCTCTCTCTCTCTCTCTCCCTCTCTCCAGCAAGAGCATGCACCCTATAGCAAGATAATTTTTTTAAAAGAAATCTATTTGACTCTGGTATGAGACAAGGATAATGCTATAATCCTAAATTCCAGAAGCAGTATTAGGAGTGGAAAGGAATAGATCTGAGAGATCCACTGTTGAATTTAGAGACTAATTAGTATAGAGATTATCCCACTAAGTGAAATAAGAAGAAAGAATCTAAACTGACTTGGTGACTAAGAAGATGACAATAAAGAACACAAGGAAAAAAGAGTGAGTCTCAGAAGGTTAGGAGCAAGAAGGAATAAACAGTTCATTTTCAAATTCTTGGGGCATTATATTTTCTATATATTTCCTACAGAGTATAAAATATATATTGCATTTAACAAACTACAGCCATAATGGAAATAGTACAGTGGTTCCTAAAGAAATTAAAAATAGATAGAACCACCAGGTGGTTTGGTGGTTAAGGTGCTGGACTACCACAAGGCCAACCATGGTTTGAGTCCTGAACCTGGCAGCTTGCTTTCTCACTTTTTTTTCTCTCTCTCTGATAAGTGCATGTGCTCTATAGCAAATTAAATAATAATAAATAAATCATTATTTTTAAAAATTAAAAATAGAACTACTATATGACCCAGTACTTCCTCTTCTGCTAAACAACCAAAGAAAATTAAATCACTGCCTCAGAAAGATACCTGCACTGCCAGGTTCATCGCAGCATTATTCACAATAATGAAAACATAAAAACAACTGAAGTGTTTGTTGATAGATGAATGAATAAAAATATTGTCACACATACACACACACACACACACACACAAATATTATTCAACCTTTAAAAAAGGAGATCCTGCCATTTGCCACAACATAGATACAACTGGAGGACACTGCACTAAATAAAATAAGCCAGATACAGAGCCAGCAGCTGGCATGGTGGTTAAGGCATTAGACTCCCACATGGCTGACCACAGTTCGAGCCTCAGACCTGATGGCTTAAAAATCATGTGAGGCACATGTGCATGCATGTCCCAAATCCCAACTGGGAAATGGAAGAGAAGGGATTGTGGCATGACCATCTCCCACATGAGGGGGTGATTTCTCATTTTTCCTCTCTCTGCCTCTCTCTGTCTCTCTCTACAGCAAGCAACCATGTCCTATGCCACAAACTTAAAAAAAAAAAAAGAAAGAAAGAAAGGAAGAAAGAAAGGAAGGAAGGAAAGGGAAAAAAAAAAAAAAGAAAGAATAGAAGAAGCCAGAAACTGGAAGAAAAAAATACTGTGTAATATCACTCATATCTTGGAATCTTAAAACATAAAAAAAAAAAAAACTCTACAGAGGTAGAGAACAAACCAGTAGTTACCAGAGCTGGAGAGAAACAAGGAGAAAATGGGAAGATATTAGTCTAAGGACAGAAAGTAGCACATACTTAGGGAGAACATGTCTAGAGTGATCTAGTATACAACATGAGGATTATAGTTAATAACAGTCTATTGTTCTTAGGGCTTTTGGTAAATAAGTAGATTGATTTAGCTACTCTTAGAACATACACACAAAATAAAAAACAGATGTACATGTTCATTTGCTTCACTATAGTAACCTAAAATGGTTATCTACATACATATTCTATAACATCATTTTGCATACTTTAAATATATGTCAAAAAATCATTTTAAAAAATAAATAAGGGAACAAAGCTGGCCCTGTAGCATAGTGGTTAAGGAAACTGGATCACACGTGGTTGACCACAATTCGAATTCTGGCTCTGTCAGCTTAAAAAATGTGGCAGGCATGTGTGTATATGCCCAAAATCCTGATAGAAGGGGGAAAGAGATGTAAAAGAATTATAGTGTGTGAACTTGCTTCATTGGAAGGCACTTTCTCTCTCTCTCTCTCTCTCTCTCTCTCTCTGTCTCTCTCTCTCTGTCTCTCTCCCTCCCTCCCTCCCTCGCCCCCCTCTCGTGAACCTGCCCTCTAGCAATTGAAAGAAAGGAAAACAATCATTTGTTGGCACAGCTGTAAAATATACTACTCTGCAAGTAACCCCACCTAGGTCACTTGACCTAACATATAGTGTGTAACTATTGGGTTTTTGGAAAAGTCATGACATATATTTCTATGTTTTTCTATGCAAAAATATGTCATGACTTTTCTAACAACCCAATAGTATATACATTTTAATCATTTAATTAGCAAAGACTTCCTAAGTTTCTTAAAGTTATGTTGGAGACTATGAGAGAAAGATTCAAGTATTCCAAGCCTCTTTTACAAAGTTGAAAAGGAAGATTCAACCTTCCTTTTCTTCCTAAAATAGTTACGTATAGCAAACCGACATATACAACATCATCCCATTGACCAAAAAACACCTGAACAGTTCTTTCCAAAATATCCTGCTTATGAGACTTACATAGAACAGAAAATTGTTGTATTATTATAAGTAAATATGTCAAAAGATAAAATACATGCTTTTGCAATGTAGTATTAACAAAGCAGGCCCAGTAAGCCCAGTGCACAGGAAGTATCATTTTGGAAGCTGCCATAGAAGAGACAATAGTTTGGCTCCCAGGACAATGTGAACACACTGGGTCTGTAACCCATCTAATTGGGATGCTAGGGCAGAACCAAGACATAGCAAGGTGCTATCAAAAATACCTATCTCTCTGTCTCTGTCCTTCGAGTCTCTCTCACTTATAAAGCAAACACACACACATACACACACACAAGCAGCAACATGGGCTATGCATGTTTAAACAAAGCCTTTTTTTTTTAAGTTTAGGAAATCTAAACGCCTTGAGATGGATAGATAATTTCCAAGGTAGTCAGGTCTGAAACTTCTATCTCCCAGTTGTTTACAAGGAGGTTTGTAGTTTACTTATGACTGGGTAACTATGTCTTCAGCCTAATTAGTCGGTAATCTTCTTCTTTACTTTATTTCTTTTGTTTTGTTTTAATTTGAACAGAGAGAGAAAAAGGGAACACGAGAAAGCAACCCTCTAGGTCCAGGACTCAAACCACAGTCAGTCATGTGGGAGTTCAACACCTTAACTACCACACCACCTCCTAGCTCTAATCATTATATTTTATAACAGAAAAGGGTACTCTTCTCTTTGCTAATCATGGGTAAGCTATGGCATGGAGGGACAGAATTAAGAGACTAGCCAGAAATGTAACTCTGCCTTGGAGCTGTCTAAGGAACTACTCTGCCTCCCGTAGCTAGCTCGCCAGAGCTCTACAAAAGACTAATAAACTAAAAGCCAAAAAAAAAAAAAAAAAAAAAACAACACTCAAAAATCTAATTCTGTAACTAACACCCTACGGATGTGCAGTTTGCTCCTGACCAGGACTGGAGTACTCACTTTCTTTGCGAACTTCCTCAAGAGCAGCAGTAAGTTCTTCCTTTAAAACTGTAGCCTCCTGAGCAATCTTCTCCCCTTTGTCTAATAAATTCCAAGTTGCTTCCTCCACAGAAGCGAGGAGGACTCTGGCTCTTTTTGAACGTCCTTTTTTCCTGTTGGAAGGATTCTGGGGACAATTTACAAGTGTAGTAACCTAAAATAAAAAAAGAAAGAAAGAAAAAAGAAAAGAAAAGAAAAATACAAGTCATTCATTAGACAAATTGTGAAAACGCAGTCCTAAGATACCATAGTCCAGAACTAAAAGGAAGTATTTCATAGTAACACTATTTATTCCCAGTACTGTTGGTACATTTCTTTTTTTTTTTTTTAAGCTTTTTACCATAGGGCACATGCCCTCACCAGAAAGAGACAGAGAGATAGTGAGAGGGAAAGTGAGAAATCACCCCTCAGGAGGGAAGGCCATGACACCATCCTGGTTCCTCCATTCTCCTCCTAGGATTTTGGGCATGCACACACATGCACCCAGCTTGATTTTTAAGGTGCCAGATCTAGGAGTAGAACCATGGTCAATCATGTGGTAGTCTAGCACCTTAACCACCACATCATCTGCTGGCTCCAGCTGCTGGTACATTTCATTTATTTATTTATTTATTTATTTATTTATTTATTTTAGAGAAAGATTTTTGCTATAGGGTGCATATGCTCACCAGAGAGACAGAGACACAGAAAGCAAAAAATCACCTCCCTACCCCCTGCCAGGGAGAGGGCTACGCCATAATCTCTTCTCCATTCGCAGTCGACTACATGCGAGTGCAGCAACATAACCATTATACCATCTGCTGGTCCCAACTGATGGTACATTTCTAAAAGTCAAATCGTAGCACCAAGAGTCACATTGTTAGTCATCATGGATTTCCCAACTAAGATAGGAAGGAGAGCCAGCCCCCACAGTGCAGCACTATGCATTGGGAGCCAGATCTCACGTGGTCAATCATGGTTCAATTCCTGGCACCAACAGTTTGAAAACCAGGTCAGGTTTATATACGTATGTACCCAAAATCTTAACAGGAGGGAGAAATGTAGGAAAAAGGACTGTAGTGCGCCCGCACCCTCTTGAAGTTTCTCTCTTTCTCTCTCTCTGGCAAGTACGTGTACCCTCTGGTAAAGGGGGATGGAGGAATAAGAAGGAAGGAAAAACCAGAGAAATTGAAACTCTTAGAGTTTTACTACTGAAAAAATGCTTTAAAAGATTGTATGTGTGTGTGTGTGGTGTGTGTGTGTGTGTGTGTGTATGTGCGTGTTGTTCTAATTACAGAAACTTCATATAAAAAATGCATAACCTTGATAAAGCAGTCAAAAATAGAAAAGTTACATATCAAATATGTCAAATAATTGTACAATAAAATTTCTATCACTTCAATAGCTAGCAATCTATATTAACAGAAAAAATGAAGTGTAATTAAATCAGTTTTAGTCTCTTTAGGCTGAAAATAGAGATTACTAATATTCAAGGGGTGAGGGAGTGGAAAGTAGTCTGAAACATACAAAGTTGTGGTTACTTCAGGGAAACAAAGTCCAAACTTGTACTGTGACATACCTTCTTTCTCTTTGAAACCTCTCTGATCTGTCTCCTATTGCCTCCCCTAACTTGTTCAGTCTCTCAGACAGGTCCCACTCAGTCTCCTATCAAGAGGCCTTTCCTAACTACCCCTATTTCCACCCCTCCCTTGCTCTAGTCCCTCACTCACTTTGTTTTCCTCAAAACATTTACAAAATCTAACATTTTTTACATATGTTTATTGTCTGTTGTCAATACCAAAAATGTCAGTTGCATGAAAGCAAGTAATGCTTTTGTTCTCCTGCATCCCAAACCATGTATGAAGTAGATGTTTAGTAAATGTTTGTTACATAACTGACTTAATGAATGGGATGGTTGAAGTAAGAAACTATTTAATGTCTACATTTGAATTGCCTAAATATGTTAATAATGAGCATGTATTTGTTTAAAATAAGAACAAACTCACCACAAAAATATGTATACAAGCTAATTAATCCATTCATTAGCTTGATTTAATCACTTCACAATGAATACATATATCAAGACTCCACAAAAATATAACAAACTATATACCATTTTTATTTGCCAATCATACCATAACAAAACTGGAAAAAGAAAGAACAAACTCATTTTGAGAACATTATTTGAAGGTAAAATTTAAGTATCTAGGGCCAGCAGGTGACATAGTAGTTAAGGCACTGGATTCCTACATGGCCAGCCACAGTTCAAGTCTCAGACCCAATAGCTTGAAAATTACAACAAACAAATAGATAAATAAATCATTAAAAATAAGATTAAGTATCTGTATTTGGAAACAAAAACTTCATACTGAAATCACATTAGAAAAATACCCATTCCGGGGTGAGCAGGTGACAGTGATTAAGGTAGCAGACTCCCACATGGCTGAATACGGTTTAAGTCCTGGACCTAGTGGCTAGAAAATCACATTTGGTGTGTATGCATGAGTGCCCAAAAATCTCACTAAGAAAATAGAGGAGAAGAGACTGCAGCATGGCCAACTGCCTGGGGGGTTGATTTCTCACTTTCCTTCTCACTGTCTGTCTCTCTTTGGTGAGTTCAGGTACCTTATGGCAAAAACCTTTAAAAGAGGATAAATAAATTTTTGTTAAAAAAAAAAAAAGAAAAATACTCATTTTTTCCATTTCTTAAATTCTGGATCCCAATAGCAAATTTTGTATAAAATTTTTATAAACAAAATTTAAAATTTTCCATCAAGGAAAAAGGGAGAAAACAAACTTATATGGAGTATTTAATATACCAAACCTGAAAACCCCTATTGAAGGCTAGGTTCCTGCGTGGCATCCAGCAGCTGGGGCTTACGATAATCATGCACCGAATCTTTGACAATCGACTATGCTTAACCCTGGTGCTCTGAAGCCCCTAGAGACTTTGCTTGTTGGTTGCATTAGATATCTGTTTACTTGAATATCTGGACCCACTTTTTAGCTAGGAATTAAGAAAGAATTTATAAGCTATGAGGGAAATATATAGATAAATGTTTTGTGGTCTATTCTCTTCCCCTTGTCCAATAAACCACCTGTTTTATTAATATTCTAATTTGCTTTATTCCTATGTTTATGACTCAGAGTGAAATGTTTTATAGCAAACCTTTTTTTCCTTTTTTTTTCCAAAAAATAAGAACAATCATACTATTCTATTAAACTGTGTTAAAGTTAAACAAGGTGAAGCATTTTGTAAAATGCATAACATATCACCAATATTGATTGGCATTTAAGGTGTATTTTGTAGTCCATGTTTCATATTGATACAGAAAATAGCCCCATCCTGAGCTTTTGGGAATCCTTGTCAAAGCTGTTCTCTCTGGCTCTAACCTTATCTTTTTGGGGTCCCTCATACTAAATGTGATGAAAGCACTTAACAAACACATTCCATATGCTTCACAAGCAGCTAAATAGGGTCATGTGTCTTCGTTGTGGATTATGTGAGGATGATAATAAGCCCGACTTCTTACATGAAAATTCACAAACTCCCAAACATAAATATCTCGCCAGTCTAATTTAAATATCCAGAGTTAAAAGATAGTGTCCAGAGTAAGACAAATTATAATACATAGTTTAAAACCTTTATTTAAAGCAAAGAATAAGCATCATTGTCTGAAATGTGCCTTTAGAATGTATCTTAAGTGCCAGGACTCATGATGCTTCCCACTGCACATTCCTCCTCTATTGTTAAATCCTCCCAGTGCCAAGTGCCATAGAATAGTCTGGGCTTTGAAACTAAAATGAACATTCCAGAAATGCTTTGTTCCTTATAATGAATGCCAAAAAAGTAAAAAAAAAAAAAAAAGTGAAAAGAACATTGTACTTCCATTAAAAAAAAGCAATTACAATTTGTAAGTTATTCACTTTTATAAGATGTTTGCATGTACGTCTTCTTTTAAAATATCCCAGTATATTTATTTAATATTGATTAAACTCAAGTCAAATGGTGTTTTCAATGATTCCTTTTATTTCAGAAAGTACATGTGACCTGAAAATTTTGTGTAAAGAAAGAAAATTGAATTTTTTTTCCACTCCAATTCACCTAAGGGATATGAATAACCTACTTCTCTCAGTGACTGTGATTCACTATAGCAGATGATTCTCACCAAGGAGCAATGAATATGTTATCTGAAAATGTCAGCATGAGGAATATTGGCAATAAGAAAAATTAGCTTTCAAATTATTCTATAAAATTATTTATTTCTAGGATCAACAGATGGTGTAATGGTAATGTCACTGGACCCTCACATGGCCAACCACGGTTCAAATTCTGGACCTGGTGGTTTGAAACACACTGGGCACATGTGCATGCATGCATGCCCAAGATCCCAAGAGGAGACTGGAGGAGAAGAGATTGCGGAATGGCCATCCCCCTGGGAGGTGATTTCTCACTTTCTATCTCTCTGTCTCTCTCTGATTCTCCAGTGAGCACACACACCCTATAGCAAAAAAAAATTGTTTTCTCATTTTCTTTTCAGTATAAAATCAGTTGTATTTTTATAAAGAACACAAAAACTTTAATTGGCTCTTGTAGCGTGTTTTGCTAACTTTCTTTATGTCACTGATACACAAACCTTCCCTTCCCCTCCTTCTTAGACCTTAGGGTCCCTCTCACGTGGAAAATCTCTGGACTGCAGACTTGCAGCTCTAGAGAGCTTGGGTTTCCTCACTTTTATTTAGTTGGTAAACCTGAGCCAGGCTACAGAGGCACATCTTCATCATAGTTACAGAAAGGAGCTCCCCATTGAAATAGTCATAAATTAGAGGTTTCAAGTATGTGAAAAGAAAAAAATTACCACTTTACTAATTCTGCAAATATAAAATTCCATAAAGAAAAATGCATTTGGGAACCAGCAGTTAGCGTAATGGCTATGTCGCTGGACTCCCACGTAGTCAACCGCGGTTCACGTCCTGGACCCGGTGGCTTAAAACTCACGCCGGGCGCGTGTGCGTACGTGCCCAAGATCCCGAGAGGAGAATGGAGGAGAAGGGATTGCGGCGTGACCATCCCCCCTGGGG
Source organism: Tupaia belangeri chinensis (assembly GCF_000334495.1). Taxonomy (NCBI): domain Eukaryota; kingdom Metazoa; phylum Chordata; class Mammalia; order Scandentia; family Tupaiidae; genus Tupaia; species Tupaia belangeri. The sequence continues at coordinate 3,085,471 of NW_006159730.1, read as the reverse complement.
GGGTGATTTCTCGCTTTCTGTCTCTATGTCTCTCTCTGTCTGTCTGGCGAGCGCACGCGCCCTATAGTGAAAAAAACTCTCCCAAAAAAAAAGAAAAATGCATTTTAAATGGTGTATAAAACATATATTAAAATTTAGAGTACCACATAATTTTGCTACCTTTCCTAACTTTAGTGTGCTTCCCTAAACATGACTAAAATACTAAAAGTTAAATTGATGTGCCTAGTGAACCAAGCCATCAACTGCCATTATATAGAGCCACTCACGTACACAATAGGACCATTGCAGAATATGGTGCAAGGTTGTGATTTACTTTCATTTGTTGCATCAGTACAACAATTACTTAAGTATCTCAGATGTTGACTTCATGAAAAGCCTTTTGTTTTAAAGAATTATTTTATTCTGAAGTGTATTGCATGTTGGGTAAATTCTCTTTACAAGCCAAATAATGTATAGTGATCAAATGTTTAAAAAAAATTAGAAGAATTTTACAAAGAATTATCTTATTTAACTTTATTTACTTATTTACATTTTTTATTTTTTAATTTGACCAGAGTGAGACAGAGAGACAGAGAGAGAGAAAGTGAGAAAGCAAGCTGCCAGGTCCAGGATTCAAACTGCAGTCAGCCATGTGGGAGCCCAGCGCCCTTAACCATCACTCCAACAGCCAATCCCATAATTCTTCTTTAATGCCAACTTGAATAATTCATTTATATTCTAGTTCTTTCCCAATCTAATTTTATTTATTTTTAATTCTATCATTCTCATGTTAACCACCATCTCTTAACTTGCTTATTAGACTTGAAACTCACGCCAGACATGTGTGTATGTGTGTGTGTGTGTGTGTGTGTGTGTGTGTGTGTGTGTGTATGCCCAAGATCCCAAGAAGAGAATGGAGGAAAAGAGACTGCAGTGTGGCCATCCCCCTGGGGGGAGGGAGGGTGTGATTTCTCACTTCTGTCTCTCTGTCTCTGTCTCCCTGGCGAGCACAAGCACCCTATAGCAAAAATCTCTCTTTAAAAAAAAGGCACTTTGAATTTTAACCTTCTTCCAATTGTTCATAGGTGTCTTTAGGACTACTTTTACTCCCTTGAGTTAATTTTAAGGTATGAAATAAAATATAAGAAATTTAAGTCATGTTAGTTAACTAAACT
>NW_006159730.1:3081366-3084286 GCF_000334495.1 Tupaia belangeri chinensis | reverse complement strand
CAGCAGGATTCTGAAATAAATTAGAAGGGTAGAAAAATAAAATTGTTTACAGACAAATTTTCAAAGTAGAAGGCATCATCTAATCTTGGGGAGAAGAGGTATACCTTCTTCAAGTGATCATTTTAAATGTTTTTAATTCCTACCCAAAATAACCTTTACTGAATTAACAAAAGTAGTGGGGAAGACTGAAGGTTTGGGAAGCCAGAAAATGCAAATTTTCTAGATTAACATTCCACAGTTTCCCAAAGCCAACTATAATCTTGTTTCAGTTTATTTCAAGTCAATAAATACTTATTGAGCATGTGTTCAAGCAATACCCCCAGGCATTTAGGAAATAAAGATGAGTAAGCTCCAGTGTAGTGATAAGAAAAATACACAACTAGTTGCAGTGTAAAAAGCAGGATAGAAATGCTCAAACTTCTATAAGCACAAAAAAAGTGATACACTGATTACGAACATTCACAAGTGTTAAGTGAGTCTTCCAAGAAGAGCCTGTAAGGACAGATAAGTCTTCTACAAATAGAGATTTGAAAAAATAATAAAAAGAGGGTGAGTTAGGTGATGGAAACGACGTGCAAAGGGCAGAGAGATGGAAATTAATTGTCTGAAAACAGCAGATAGTCAAGTCTGGCAGATTCTGAAGTAAAAATCAGAAATTGTGTAAGAAATAAGACTGAGAAGTACACTGCAACCTAAATATGGTAAGTTGTAAAAGCTAAAAAAAGAGTTAACATCTAATTCAATAGGTAATAGACAACTTCAAATGCAGCATATTGAAAGTAGAAGCCTTCTTCCACCAACTCACCTCTCCTCCATCTGTATTTCTTACCTCAGGGCCTGCTGCTTCTAACCTGAGTTAGAAACCTCTCTCTGATTTCCTCTCTGTTTGTCATCCCTGACACAGAAACAGGGCATCAATTCCAGCACCACCCCAAGTGTGTGCAATGATTCTAGCCCTCACTGAGTCACCTACGAAGTATCCTAAGAGGTCTCACTGCTTCCACACCAATCCCATACTCTCCCTAGAAAATCTTTCTAAAATGCAAATCTGATGCATCAGCTGAAAGCTCTCCAATGGCTAGCAGCTGCCTTCAAGAAAAGTCCAAACACTTTAGCAAGGTTTATGAAGCAACTTATGATCTCATTCCTAACTAAATTTTTACTCTCATTTTCCATTTGTGGAGTTTGACCACAAACTGCCTGTTAGGCCCAGAATAGGAAATGTTTGTCAACTTAGACATAGGACAACTCCTATCCCCCATAGCCTCTGTATATAGTTCTCACATCAGTCAGTACAGGGTCTCGTAAGTAACCATTAACATACCCCCCACCCAGATTTAGCATCAACTCAGTAAAAGCAGGGGCCATGCTTCACTCATCCTTAAAACCCAGAGTTGGCATACTGTAAGTAATAAATAAAGGCCAATTGATTTAATAGAAAAATAATGAATGAAAGCTTAAATTTTAGAAGACTTAAATCAAGAATAGAGTGATTTGTACACGGTAATAAATGGAGTTGGTCACTAAGCCAATATTAAATTTTAACTTTAACAATAGCATATGGTAACTTTCATCAAAATGAATTCCTTAATGTGGGATTTTTCTGACACTTTTCTTGTGTAGCATCATGGAAAAGCAAATTGTCATAAATTTGAATAAACAAGTCTCCATAAATATAGTTTATTTGGAGTCTGATCAGTTCAAATTAATCTTGATTCAAGTATATTATATTCAGGTTTGGGTTTTTTAGTAACAAAAAAAAAAAGTTACATGGTTTATTTTCAAACTATAAACAAAAAGAGCAAGCACACTATTTTTATTACTGATTTTCTTTTTTAAATTCTTTTGTTGGTTTTCTACAGGCTTTAATAACAAAATACTATAGACTGGTAGCTTAAAAAACAGAACTTTATTCTCATAATTCTAGAGGCTAAAAGGTCAAGATCAAAGTGTCTAAAGGTTTAGTTTCTCTTGAAGCCTTTCTCCTTGGCTTATACATAACTGCCTTCTTTCTGAGTTCTTACACATACATACATCCCTAGTATCTCTCCTTATGTGTCTAATCTCTCTTTTTTTTTAAGAATTCATTATTTAATTAATTTTTTATTACTATTCTTTACTTTGACCAGAGGTAGATAGAGAGTAAGAAAAAGAAAAAAAGTGAGATAGCAAGTTGCCAGGTCTGGGGCTCAAACCACGGTCAGCCATATGGGATTCCAGCACCTTAACCACCATACTTCCTACTGGCCACTCTAATCTCCTCTTTTTATAAAGACTCCATTCATATTGAATTAGGGCTCACCATAATGACTTCATCTTAATTTAAATTACCTCTATCTCCAAATACAGTCACAATCTGAGATACTGGGACCTGGGGTGCCAGGGGCACAATGCAGCACATCGTAATCCTCACCACAAATGACACAAAAAGTACAAAATAACTATCATCTCTTTTATAAAGTATATAATTCAGGGTTTTGTTTGTTAAATTCACAACCACTGCTAACATGAGTTATCACACTGGGTTACTGAAAGACAATGACAACGCACATGTACATCTCTCTCAGATTGCACCAGCTCTCTGTACCACACAGATGGCATAAAAAAGCAAAGAGATTTACATGTCAAACACATAAACAGCTACAGCTAAATGTTCACTCCAAGAAGTATACTTATTCTTGGATAAAATATGAAGTTAAACACAACTATATAAAAAAATACACACTGACACTCATGTCAAATATTAGTTTCTCCCAGTTTTTACTTAACTACTTACAATCCAAAAATAAACAAATAAAAAGCCTGCACTCCATTATTCATTTATTCAACAAATATTGATGGTGCACCTCTACTGTGTCAGGAGAATATGCCTCATTCTCCTGAAGAGAAGCACAAAGTGATGAAGAAAGTAAAAAGGGAA
>NW_006159730.1:3066018-3081229 GCF_000334495.1 Tupaia belangeri chinensis | reverse complement strand
AAGAGCTAGTTTAGACTAGGTATCAGGAAAGACCTCTCTGATTAGTTAATAAAGACAAGGAAATAAAGTAAGATATTTGAATATCTGGGGTAAATATTCCAAACAAGAAAATTACAAGTGCAAGGGATCTAAAGCAGGAGTTTGATGGGTTTATCCCAGCAGCAAAAGGAAGGCCAGTGCCCTGAGCCTGAGATGAGGTAAACTGGCATCAAGGCACCAAATCATGTAGCCTTGTTAGTCACTGTCAATCTCTCAATTCTATTCTTATGATCAGAAACTACTGAAGGATTCAGAACAGGAAAGTAACATGTCTGACCTAAAACTTTAAAGGATCATTCTGGACGCTCTAAGGGGAACAGATTGGGGTGTGGACAAGGTTGAGAAGAGACGAGTAGAGAATGGATGAATGGAATACAGTTCAAAGGTCCAAGGGATGAGGGGAAAGCAGTAGCTCAAGTGGAAACCACAGTGGCTTATTCTAAAGAGCAATGGTAGAACTGTTGAGAAGTGGCAGAATTTTGGAGAAGTATTCTGAAGTAAGTCAGCAGAGCTTGCTAAAAGATTGTATATGGGTTATGGAATGAATATGTTGTGAAAGATGACTCCATGGCATGTGTACTGAGCAACTGGGTGAATGGAGATAATATTTACTTAGATGAAGAGATTAAGGACACATGAAAGAGGTATCAAGAGCTGGGCATGGGACCAACAGAGAGCCTAGTGGCTGTGTTATAGGACTCCCACATGGCTGACCACATTCGAGTCCCAGACCTGGCAGCTTGAAACTAACACTGGGTGTGTGTGCATGCATGCCCAAAATCCTGAGAGGACAATGAATGAGAAGGAATTGCAGTGTGGCCATCTCTCCTAGCAGGTGATTTCTCACTTTCTGTCTCTCTGTCTCTCTGGTGAGTCTATGCACCTTATAACAAAAACCTCTCTCTGAAAAAATAAATAAATAAAAATAAAAAGCTGAGCTTCAGGGCTAGCAGGTGATGTGGTGGTTAGGGTGCTGGACTCCTACATGGTCAACTGCAATTTGAGCCCCAGACTCAGAGGCTTGAAAATTACAGCAGGCAAGTGTGTGTACATGGCCCAAATTCCAAGAAGAGAATGGAGGAGACAGTTGTGGCATGGCCATCCTCCCCATAAGGGGGTGGGGAGGAGGGCAGGGTGGAAGTAGGGAGATTTCTCACTTCTCCTTTATCTCTGTCTCTCTCCTCTGAGAACACATGCCCTATGAGAAAACAAACAAACAAATGGCCTCAGGCATGTTAAATTTGCCTATTAGAGTTGCAAAATTGGAGATTAATACATAACCCTGAAGTTGAGAAAAGGAAGAACTAGAGATATATTTCTTATAGCTCACATTTACATTGTAATTATTCACATATCAGTAGTTTTGGGTATCTTATTAAAATTTCAAAGATCTGAAAGTAGTAGTTGCTATTTAAATCAGATTAGATAAAATTTTCTAAAAGGAAAGTATAGCCAAAGAAGTCACAGGACTAAGCTTTGAGGCATTCCAACATTTATAGGTAGTATTTTTTCAGGAAGCCCAACCATTAATCTATTAATCTTAGGATATGTGTTTTTTTGCCATTTCAAATGTAACTATTATTTAGAAAAGATGGTCATTTTATACAGAGCAATAATCCAGAAGTGAATGCAAATTTTTAAAAAAAGTAATGATAATCATATAGTCTCTTTCTCTAGAAATAAATACTTCAAAAACCAAGAGGAACAATTATCAAGCTATTGAATTAAGCAAACTATGGGAAAAAATATACTCATGCTACTATTTATACCTAAATCAAGCACTAATCTTTCCGGTAAATCAATAGCCAATAGTTTATAGTAAAGTACTGATTCAAAGAAGTGCTGAATAAGAACAACAAGAACAACTCATTTCCATCAATAATCATTGACTGCTTGAAGGAAACAAAATAAATGAAAAATCCAGTCAGACCAAAATGTCCCTAAAGAATACGTTGGCCTCGCATGTAGTAGATTAGGCATGCTCAGAAGATCCTTTAATCTACCCAGCCTAGCATTCCACTCCCAGCAGTGACTGATGTTCCAGGTTTGTTTAATAATTATTTATGACCCTTTCAACTATAAAATCAAATAACTTAGACCAATCTAACTTGCCAAAACAAACTTGTAAAACTCAATCTGCATTTCAATCCCATTATCTATTGCCAGATTCTCCTTTTATTTTCAGATTTACTGTTTCGTATTTTCTTCTAATGCAAAAATCCACCTTATTAAAAATATCTACAAAATATATACATAATCATTTGTTCATCATGTTCATCAGAAGAGAGATAATAAATGTTCAGCAAGAAAGACCATAGAAGACAGTGATTACATTTTTAGAACTCAAGTGTTTTTTTAAGTTTGCGAGAGCATGTGTGTGCTTGCTGGAGAGTGACAGAGTGGGAAAGTAAGAAAGTGACAGAGAGAGGAAAGTAAGAAAGCACCCTTCCCATGAGTGATGGTCATGCTTCAATCCTTTCTCCATCTCTCTCTCCCTTAGGGATTTTAGTCACGCACACACACATACCCAGCATGTTTTTCAAGCCACTGGTTCCAGGACTCAAACAGCACATTTGTTCATGTGGGATCCAGCCCCTTTAACGATCACACCAAGGACTGGTCCAGGCCAAAATTACAGCAATACAAATGAAGCTTTAATATAGCCAATTAGTGAATTAAGTGCTTAGTTTAAAACTGATTAGGTTGTATCCACCACATTTGTCAGAACTGTCTCTAAATCAATAAAGACATTTTTGTCTCATTCTTTGGTAAAAATTAAATATCAATCACTAATCTCAAACCTCATTGGCTAGTACTTATCCTTTAATGCCCCAAATGCCCTTCCTTGATATTACCATAGTCTCTTAATTCTAAAATACTATCATTTATAATATAAACCATCAGTTTAGCCACTTTTTTAAGAGTGTAAGTGTGGATAACATTTTGTCAATATTAACTGAACCTCCCATATCCAAAGTTAAGCCAAAAAAGTCTATTACCCCAAGATGGAGACAGCAGATAGAACAAAGATAATGCTGATCATCTTGATGATTCAAAGTTGACTTTCTTGGGACCAGCAGTTAGCGTAATGGCTATGTCACTGAACTCCCATGTAGTCGACCACTGTTCGAGTCCCAGACCCGGTAGCTTAAAACTCACGGCAGGGGTGTGTGCATGCATGCCCAAGATCCCAAGAGGAGAATGGAGGAGAAGGGATTGTGGCATGGCCATCCCCCCTGGGTGCTGATTTCTCATTTTTCTCTCTCTCTGTCTTTCTGGTGAGTGCACATGCCCTATAGCAAAAACCTCTCCAAAAAAAAAATGTTGACTTTCTTGAAGTCTTCAAGCAAGAAAAGAGTCATGAAAGCCATTAAGGAAAAAGAAATTTTCTAAATCCTTTTGACTTTCGTTTAGAAAAAGCTAGATCTAATAGACTAGACCATGGAGTTTTATGAACAATAAAATCTGGTCAGACAGGAAAAAATAAGGTGGTAAATTCTCCTATCCTAACGCCAAAGGACTACTGGAAGAAAAGGATAACAAGAGAGACTAGGTAAGATACATGCCTTTATGTGCCCTCTCTGGACTTCTCCCAGATTAAAGATGTGTAACACTGAAAGCAGAGGGACTTTCATTTTATCTATCTTTGATACTTTGGAAGAAATTGCTTTTCGAGTTGCCCTGTACCAAACTTTGGGGTGGCCACGGTGTAATATTGACTTTACAGTGTAAAGAGGTAGAGGAAAGCCCAGTTTGGCTTTCTAAAGTCATTCTTGATTAATTTGAAGTATAGATAATATCCAGACAACCCTAGATACCCTGAAAGACAATCAAAATGTAGCTGTGTTGAAGGGCTACATTTTGGTGGGCCTGCTCTGAGTTCACCATGGAAAAGAGTAAGGCGATCCTGTAGCAGAGGTTAAACAAATGAAGCCATACATCAGACGGAAGAACAAGTAATGCCATACACTAGAAGGAAGATACAACTAGGACTCAAGGGACTGAAGCATCATCAGGCACCAAGGTAAAATTGAGGCCCCCCAAGAAAGCCAGGGACCCTAATGAAGCTGAGAATGAGCATTCTACAAATTATAATCAGCTATAGATTATTTTAGGAAATGCACAGAGGTGTCCATAAAGTATCCATGCCTGGGACTGGTCATCCCTCAAAGATCACCAGTCCAGATCAGATACTCCATAGCAAAAAGAACTGTTTACATAAACTGTTCACACCAGTTTACTATCTTATTGACCGAAATATAAGTCATTTATCTCAATCTCCAGTGGGTAGGAGCTTATGGAAAAGATCAGATCATTTATAAAGATGAAAATGAAGTTTATTGTGGATAAATGTGTGATCCCCTGCAAGTATCAAAAAGGAAAGCTACATTGAATGTTTATATCTATTATAAGATGCATCCTAATTGCAAGAATGTTTAAAATGTGAGCTGGAGAATGTGAGAAATGTGCCTAAACTGAAGAAATACAGTATATGAGAGTCAAGAATGCAAATTGTTTCCTAAAAGAAAAAACTCGGGACCAGCAGGTGGTGTGGTAGCTAAGGCACTGGACACTTCCACATGGCCAAGCATGGTTTGAGTCTCAGACCTGCTGTCTTGTTTTCTCACTTCCTCTCTCTCTCTCTCTCTGTCTCTCTCTGATCAAGTTAAAATAAATGAATGGATAAATAATTTTTTTTTTGGAGAGGTTTTCGCTATAGGGCGCATGCGCTCGCCAGACAGACAGAGAGAGACATAGAGACAGAAAGCGAGAAATCACCCCCCCAGAGGGGATGGTCACGCCGCAATCCCTTCTCCTCCATTCTCCTCTCGGGATCTTGGGCACGCGCGCACATGCGCCCGGCGTGAGTTTTAAGCCACCGGGTCCGGGACTCGAACCACGGTCAACTACGTGGGAGTCTAGCGACATAGCCATTACGCTAACTGCTGGCTCCCGGATAAATAAAATTAATAGTTTTTTTTTAATTTGCAAAATCACAAAACGCATTAATTAAACCCTAATTTAAGAAGCATCACTACTTGCTCTCTCGTGGCCTAACTTCTGAGATGATGAAGAAAAGAAGGAACAATGGCCATGCCAAAAAGGGCTGTGGCCATGTGCAGCCTATTCGCTGCACGAACTGCGCCCGATGCGTGCCCAAGGACAAGGCTATTAAGAAGTTCGTCATCCGAAACATAGTAGAGGCCGCAGCCATCAGGGACATCTCCGAAGCAAGTGTCTTCCATGCCTATGTGCTCCCCAAGCTGTATGTGAAGATACATTACTGTGTGAGTTGCGCCATTCATAGCGAGATAGTCAGGAACCGATCTCGGGAAGCTCCCAAGGACCAAACACCCCCACCCCAATTTAGACCTGCGGGTGCTGCCCCTCACCTTCCACCAAAGCCCATGTAAGGAGTCAAGTCTTTAAGGACTGAATAACTGTCTATCCTCTGGGGGAAAAAATAAAACACTGATTATACATTAAAAAAAAAAAAAGGAAGCATCACGAGATAGTCAGGAACCGATCTCGGGAAGCTCCCAAGGACCAAACACCCCCACCCCAATTTAGACCTGCGGGTGCTGCCCCTCACCTTCCACCAAAGCCCATGTAAGGAGTCAAGTCTTTAAGGACTGAATAACTGTCTATCCTCTGGGGGAAAAAATAAAACACTGATTATACATTAAAAAAAAAAAAAGGAAGCATCACTACTTCATAGATATATAGCTACATATCCAAACTCAGCTATAAAAGGTTAAATAGACATGGAAAGGGCCCTATTTCAGGGCAAATCTTGGGCCAAGAGGCAGAGCTATGCTCACTGCTGGATGATGCAATGGCCAGCACAGCAGTTCTTACATTGTAATTACCTGAGAGCTTTTAAAAGTACTGACTGGGGGGGAACAATGGTAGTTAAGGCATTGGGCACTCCCACATGGCCAACCACGATTCGAGTCCCAGACCTGGTGGCTTGCTTTCTTAATTGCTTTCTCTCTGTGTGTTTGTCTTGCTCTAGTCAAATTAAAATAAGTGAATGAATAAATAAAATTAAATAAATAATTATTTTTTAAAAATACTGAACGGGAGACCAGCAGATGTCATAATGGTTACATTGCTGCGCTCCCGTGTAGTTGACCAGTTCAAGTCCTAGACTTGGCAGCTTAAAACTCACCCCAGGCATGTGTGCATGTGTGCTCAAGATCCCTAGAGGAGAATGGAGAAGGAATTGTGGCAAGGCCATCCCCCCAGGGTGTGAGTTCTTGCTTTCTGTCTCTCTGTCTCTCTCTCTAAAAAATTAATAATACTGATTGAGAGTCTTGAGTTCTAACTGATAACCAAGCGAATGTGCTCTGGGATCTTCAGTGGCCATGGCCACCATCAATGTCAAGTTCCTCAAGGCTCAACTGTGCTACCTGCCTGCCACATTCTGCTATCATAAGCCGCCATCTGGTGAAACTCACTAAGGCTGGTAAATATCAAGGTGATCCCCCAAAAAAACGGCTCCTCCTTCAAAGAAGGTAGAAGGCAGTAAAGATGAGGAAATGTCAGAAGGTGAATATGATAGCAGTGGAGAAGAGGTTATCAACCCTCAGAAACAAAAAGGCAAGAATGCTGCCACAACTCCAGCAAAGAAGGTGGAGGTTTCCTCAACCAAAAAAAGGTTGTAGTTGCCACACTTGCCAAGAAAACAGTGGTCACCCCAGGCATAAAGGGAACTGCCATATCATTCAAGAAGAGAATAACACCAGCCAAAGTAAGCAGGACACCTGCCGAGAAGGGAGCCACACTGGGCAAAGCACTGGTAGCATCGCCTGGTAGGAAAGGAGCTGCCACCCCAGCCAAGGGGGCAAAGAATGGCAAGAACACCAAGAAGACAGTGATGAGGAGGAAAAAGATGACAGTAATGAAGGTGACGAGGGTAAGGATGAAGATAAGGATGAATTTGAGCCAGCAGCGATGAAAGCAGCACCTGCTGTCTCAGGCTCAGGAGGAGGAGGAGGAAGATGAAGATGAAGAGGAGGAGAAAGATGAGTCTGAAGAAGATGCTATGGAGCCCACACCAGCCAAAGGAAAGAAAACTCCTGCAAAAGCTGTTCCTGTTGAAGCCAAGGGTGTGGCTGAACATGTAGATGAAGAGGATAATGAAGGTGAGGAGAAAGATGATGAGGATGAGGAGGATGAGGAAGAAGAGACTACCAAAGAAGCTCCTGGAAAATGAAAAAGGGAAATTACCAAACAGAAAACAACTTCTGAGGCCAAGCAATAGAAAGTGGAAGCCACAGAACAAACTACAGCCTTCTATCTGTTTGTTGGAAACCTGAACAATAACAAATCTATTACTGAATTAAAAACTGGTATTAGTGATGTTTTTGCTAAAAATGATCTTGCTGTTGTGGATGTAGAATTGGTACATCTAAGAAGTTTGGCTATGTTAACTTTGAATCTGCTGAAGATCTAGAAAAGCTTAGAAACTCATTGGTTTAAAAACCTTTGGCAATGAAATTAAATTAGTGAAACCAAAAGGAAAAGACAATAAGAGATATCACCCAGGATGAATTAAAAGAACTATTTGAAGATGCCATGGAGACCACAAGTATTTGAAGATCGGGAACCAGCAGTTAGTGTAATGGCTATGTCGCTGGATTCCCACGTAGTCGACCACAGTTTGCGTCCTGGACCCGGTGGCTTGGAACTCACGTCGGGCGCGTGTGCATGTGTGCCCAAGATCCCGAGAGGAGAATGGAGGAGAAGGGATTGCGACGTGACCATCCCCCCTGGGGGATGATTTCTCGCTTTCTGTCTCTCTGTCTCTCTCTCTGTCTGTCTGGCGAGTGCACGCGCCTTATAGCGAAAACCTCTCAAAAAAAAAAAAAGTATTTGAAGATGGAAAAAGAAAAGGGATTGCTTATATTGAATTTTTGACAAAAGCTGATCCAGAGAAAACCTTGGAAGAAAGCAGGCAACAGGGTTTGATAGGCAGTCCATTTCCCTATACTACACCAGAGAGAAAAGTCAAATCAAGACTATAGAGGTGGAAAGAATAGCACTTGGAGTGGTGAATCGAAAACTCTGGTTTTGAGAAACCTCTCCTACAACGCAACCAAAGAAACACTTCAGGAAGTATTTGAGAAGCCAACTTTGATCAAAGTACTTCAGAGTCAAAATGGCAAATCTAAAGGTTATGCATTTAAAGAATCTGCTTCATTTGAAGATGCTAAGTAAGCTTTAAATTTCTGTAATAAAAGGGAAATCAAAGGCAGAGCAATCAGGCTGGAATTGTAAGGACCCAGAAGACCACATAACTCAAGAAGTCAGCCCTCCAAAACTCTGTCAAAGGTCTACCTGAGGATACCACAAAAGAGACATTGAAATAGTGTTTTGATGCCTCTATTCATGCAAAGATAGTCACTGACCAGGATACAGGATCCTTCAAAGGGTTTGGTTTTCCTTCAACAGTTAGGAAGATGCCAAAGCTGCCAAAGAGGACATGGAAGATGCTGAAATTAATTAAACAAAGTTACCTTGGACTATACCAAGCCTAAGGATGAAGGTGGCCTTGGGAGTCATGGTGGAAGCAAAGGAAGTTTGGAGGCCAAGGTGGAGGCAAAGGAGGCAGAGGTAGATTTGGTGACAGAGACCAAGGAGGCTTTGGAGGGCAAGTTTGCTTCCAAGGAGGGAGAAGAGGAAGAGGAAACCGTAAGCCACAAAGAAAGAAGATGAAGTTTGAAGTTCTTCTGTCTCTCTATCTTCCTCTCTTCCATTTGAAAGAAAGGACTCTGAGGTTTTTACTTGGTTACCTGATCACTCTGAGGTTTTTACTTGGTTAGCCTTCTGAGGACATTCTAAGACAGTGTACAATCCTGTGGTCTACTTGGAAAGCCATAGAAATAACGTTTCAAGGAAGATATTCTTGTTGGTTTTGGCTGGATACTCTTATAAATTTTATAAAGAGATGATCAGTAGAGCTAAGTTTTGAATTTATATGTTTCATCCCATGTACAATATATATATATATATATATTGCATTGGGGAATTGTAAAGAAAAGCAGAATGTTTTATCATTACTTTTGTTTCAGTGACTTTAGGAAAAAATATTTTAAGGTCCTAAATTCTGGGGAAAAATTAAAATACTGCTTGGTCTTACTCCCAGGATTCTGATTTAACTGGTTTTGGGTGAAGCCTGGGAATCAGGACTCTTAAAAACTCCCCTGGCAGTTTTAATGTGCAACCAGGATTGAAAACTTCTGGGTTAACAGAATCACATCAGTAACAGGAATTTTCCAAATTATCTACTCAACACTCTTCCCCAGAAGAAGTCTTTTTTGTGCCTCTCATAGGGTGTGGCCACAAACCACTCCATCATAATATATTTCACTGGGGTTTCTCAACTGTGTGGGATATTGCACATTTCTTACCCTTTCGTAATCAATGAGTGCAAAATACCTCCATGAGAAAATGGTTTGTCTAGAACAGGAGCCTGAAAATTAAGTCTCTGGAACCAAATTCAGCCACTTGCCTATTTTTGTAAATAATAAAGCTTTCTTGGAATACAGTTACACCCATTTGTCTACATATTATATTTGGCTGTTTTCACACAACACCAAAGCAGTTACAACAGAGATCATATGACCATCAAAGCCAAAATACTTATTATCTCGGTCTGAAATTGTTTACTATCTGGACCTATAAAGTGAAAGCTGGGACCAGCAGATGGCATAATGATTATGTCACTGGACTCCCACATGGCTGACCACAGTTCGAGTCCTGGACCTGGTGACTTGAAACTCATGCAGGGTGCATGTGCATGTGTGCCCAAAATCCAGAGAGGAGACTGGAGGAGAAGGGATTATGGCATGGCCATACCCCCTCGGGGAGGTGGGGATTTCTCACTTTGTCTTTCTGTATCTCTTTGTATCTCCAGTGAGCACACTCACCCTATTGCAAAAATTTCTCTTAAAAAAAAAAGTGAGTTCGCTGATCACTGATTTAGAATCATAAAGATCTCAAGTTTCAACGATACCTTCTGAAAAATGTTGGGCATCCTCAAGTAGGCCAGAAGATTCTGCGAAAGGTAGAATCATACCTCAAGCAGTGAAAATGATCATACCTGGGGAGATACTGACTCTTCTCTCCTAGCCAGCTGAATTACAATGCTCCCATCAACATAGCATTTTCCACTAAAAGAGCATGTAACTCTACAACACCTTGCTATCTATGAAATAAGTTTGTAAGAGAAAAATCATAACCCAAAGCTAAGTTAGGAGTGGGTATCTGTGGGATCAGTCTGAATTCCTGGTGAAAAGATGAGCTGCAATTGAAAGATAACATATTAGCAGAAACGGATTAGATTAGGAGTTGACAGAGAACCTAGCTGCTACATGGTAGCAACATTAAAATGAGTAGAAAGAAAATCAGTCTGATAGGAGAAAGGTCTAGAAAGCCAGTTGAAAAGAGAGGAAGCATGTGCAGAGATTGACATTCACCCACAGCTAATAAAGCTACCAGGTTCTGGCAGAGGGTGTCCTTGTATGCTTGCCATGCATGCTTCCACTGGACTCTCAGTATTTTAATCAATTAACTACTGGGGTTTTTTTATCCTTATTTTAATTCAAAGAGTGGCTTCCTTTTTCTCAACTATTTGTTTCTCAAGGAATGTTATGGCCCTGAAACTTTCCCGTGGGAGCAGTTTATGGCAGTAAAAGAATGCAGAAATTGAAGAATTCACTTTATTAGAATCAATTCAGCTATACTGAATCACCTTAAACTTTAAAATGTTACAGAGACAGGATTAAGTTTATTTCTTCATCTTCCCATAAAAATAACATCTTTTTACTTATTAAGACTTAAACCTTTAAGTATTTAAAAGACATTTAATTTACTAACTTTCAAAGTTACTTCTTGAGGTTAGAGTGAGAACTCCAATATTAGTTTACAAAGTATTCTATGAGAACACTATATATGTGCAGACTTGCATTTGAGATTTCCTTGGGACTTTCAAGATTAAGTCTAAGTAAAAGTTCTATTGATAGAACAATTAACAAGGGTACAAAAAAGAAGCTTGGAAATAAAACTAAGGAAGCATAGGTAAATGGCATCATGCTCATTCAAAATAACGAAGAGAAGTGGCAGGAAACAACCACAAACCAACAAAACTTCAGTTCTTTTCTGAAATAAACGAAGGGCTGGAGAACACAGGAAATTATATTCTAAGAGGTTAAGAAGTCAAGGGAGTAAGACATATCCTCTTCCCACTACCTGAAAATCAATCAGATTTAGCTGTAGAACAGTAGAAAATTAACCTTGTGGGCATCTAGGCATGTATATGCATATTGATACACATGATTGTTTGCTTTGTTTTGCTTTGATTTTTGTTTTTTGGTTTTTTTTGTTGTTTTTAATTTTGCCAAGAGTGAGATGTATCAGAAAAAGAATGAGGAGGAAAGAAAAACGGTGTTTGGAGGAGCTAGGATTAACTGTTCCCCATCTAGTTTTGGACTTGGTTTGATGTTAACAAAGAAGGAACAGATTAGGGAAGAAACTGAAAGGGGTTGTTCTCATAAGCATTTTGTGTAACTCTGAATGCAAGCATTGTTTCAATGGGTAGGGACCATGTGACAGGATGAAACACAGAGTTGGGTTGAAAACCATTCTCTCCTCTTCTGTAGGAGTCCAGCACTAGTCTGCCACCTTAAGAACTGGCAGCTTTGGAAGTACTAAGATGTGACTACCTTGACATGTCCATTTCCAGTCTCACAATGGGTACAACTAGCAGTCACCATCTGCCAGCAACAAGACAAAGCCAGTCAAAACAGCAGAAAGACTTCTTTAAAGCAAACATGAATTGTGCTTCATCTCTATCTTCCTCTCTTCCATTTGAAAGAAAGGACTCTGAGGTTTTTACTTGGTTACCTGATCACTCTGAGGTTTTTACTTGGTTAGCCTTCTGAGGACATTCTAAGACAGTGTACAATCCTGTGGTCTACTTGGAAAGCCATAGAAATAACGTTTCAAGGAAGATATTCTTGTTGGTTTTGGCTGGATACTCTTATAAATTTTATAAAGAGATGATCAGTAGAGCTAAGTTTTGAATTTATATGTTTCATCCCATGTACAATATATATATATATATATATTGCATTGGGGAATTGTAAAGAAAAGCAGAATGTTTTATCATTACTTTTGTTTCAGTGACTTTAGGAAAAAATATTTTAAGGTCCTAAATTCTGGGGAAAAATTAAAATACTGCTTGGTCTTACTCCCAGGATTCTGATTTAACTGGTTTTGGGTGAAGCCTGGGAATCAGGACTCTTAAAAACTCCCCTGGCAGTTTTAATGTGCAACCAGGATTGAAAACTTCTGGGTTAACAGAATCACATCAGTAACAGGAATTTTCCAAATTATCTACTCAACACTCTTCCCCAGAAGAAGTCTTTTTTGTGCCTCTCATAGGGTGTGGCCACAAACCACTCCATCATAATATATTTCACTGGGGTTTCTCAACTGTGTGGGATATTGCACATTTCTTACCCTTTCGTAATCAATGAGTGCAAAATACCTCCATGAGAAAATGGTTTGTCTAGAACAGGAGCCTGAAAATTAAGTCTCTGGAACCAAATTCAGCCACTTGCCTATTTTTGTAAATAATAAAGCTTTCTTGGAATACAGTTACACCCATTTGTCTACATATTATATTTGGCTGTTTTCACACAACACCAAAGCAGTTACAACAGAGATCATATGACCATCAAAGCCAAAATACTTATTATCTCGGTCTGAAATTGTTTACTATCTGGACCTATAAAGTGAAAGCTGGGACCAGCAGATGGCATAATGATTATGTCACTGGACTCCCACATGGCTGACCACAGTTCGAGTCCTGGACCTGGTGACTTGAAACTCATGCAGGGTGCATGTGCATGTGTGCCCAAAATCCAGAGAGGAGACTGGAGGAGAAGGGATTATGGCATGGCCATACCCCCTCGGGGAGGTGGGGATTTCTCACTTTGTCTTTCTGTATCTCTTTGTATCTCCAGTGAGCACACTCACCCTATTGCAAAAATTTCTCTTAAAAAAAAAAGTGAGTTCGCTGATCACTGATTTAGAATCATAAAGATCTCAAGTTTCAACGATACCTTCTGAAAAATGTTGGGCATCCTCAAGTAGGCCAGAAGATTCTGCGAAAGGTAGAATCATACCTCAAGCAGTGAAAATGATCATACCTGGGGAGATACTGACTCTTCTCTCCTAGCCAGCTGAATTACAATGCTCCCATCAACATAGCATTTTCCACTAAAAGAGCATGTAACTCTACAACACCTTGCTATCTATGAAATAAGTTTGTAAGAGAAAAATCATAACCCAAAGCTAAGTTAGGA
This sequence comes from Tupaia belangeri chinensis, assembly GCF_000334495.1. Classification (NCBI taxonomy): domain Eukaryota; kingdom Metazoa; phylum Chordata; class Mammalia; order Scandentia; family Tupaiidae; genus Tupaia; species Tupaia belangeri. Next base: position 3,067,814 of record NW_006159730.1, on the reverse strand, counting down.
GTGGGTATCTGTGGGATCAGTCTGAATTCCTGGTGAAAAGATGAGCTGCAATTGAAAGATAACATATTAGCAGAAACGGATTAGATTAGGAGTTGACAGAGAACCTAGCTGCTACATGGTAGCAACATTAAAATGAGTAGAAAGAAAATCAGTCTGATAGGAGAAAGGTCTAGAAAGCCAGTTGAAAAGAGAGGAAGCATGTGCAGAGATTGACATTCACCCACAGCTAATAAAGCTACCAGGTTCTGGCAGAGGGTGTCCTTGTATGCTTGCCATGCATGCTTCCACTGGACTCTCAGTATTTTAATCAATTAACTACTGGGGTTTTTTTATCCTTATTTTAATTCAAAGAGTGGCTTCCTTTTTCTCAACTATTTGTTTCTCAAGGAATGTTATGGCCCTGAAACTTTCCCGTGGGAGCAGTTTATGGCAGTAAAAGAATGCAGAAATTGAAGAATTCACTTTATTAGAATCAATTCAGCTATACTGAATCACCTTAAACTTTAAAATGTTACAGAGACAGGATTAAGTTTATTTCTTCATCTTCCCATAAAAATAACATCTTTTTACTTATTAAGACTTAAACCTTTAAGTATTTAAAAGACATTTAATTTACTAACTTTCAAAGTTACTTCTTGAGGTTAGAGTGAGAACTCCAATATTAGTTTACAAAGTATTCTATGAGAACACTATATATGTGCAGACTTGCATTTGAGATTTCCTTGGGACTTTCAAGATTAAGTCTAAGTAAAAGTTCTATTGATAGAACAATTAACAAGGGTACAAAAAAGAAGCTTGGAAATAAAACTAAGGAAGCATAGGTAAATGGCATCATGCTCATTCAAAATAACGAAGAGAAGTGGCAGGAAACAACCACAAACCAACAAAACTTCAGTTCTTTTCTGAAATAAACGAAGGGCTGGAGAACACAGGAAATTATATTCTAAGAGGTTAAGAAGTCAAGGGAGTAAGACATATCCTCTTCCCACTACCTGAAAATCAATCAGATTTAGCTGTAGAACAGTAGAAAATTAACCTTGTGGGCATCTAGGCATGTATATGCATATTGATACACATGATTGTTTGCTTTGTTTTGCTTTGATTTTTGTTTTTTGGTTTTTTTTGTTGTTTTTAATTTTGCCAAGAGTGAGATGTATCAGAAAAAGAATGAGGAGGAAAGAAAAACGGTGTTTGGAGGAGCTAGGATTAACTGTTCCCCATCTAGTTTTGGACTTGGTTTGATGTTAACAAAGAAGGAACAGATTAGGGAAGAAACTGAAAGGGGTTGTTCTCATAAGCATTTTGTGTAACTCTGAATGCAAGCATTGTTTCAATGGGTAGGGACCATGTGACAGGATGAAACACAGAGTTGGGTTGAAAACCATTCTCTCCTCTTCTGTAGGAGTCCAGCACTAGTCTGCCACCTTAAGAACTGGCAGCTTTGGAAGTACTAAGATGTGACTACCTTGACATGTCCATTTCCAGTCTCACAATGGGTACAACTAGCAGTCACCATCTGCCAGCAACAAGACAAAGCCAGTCAAAACAGCAGAAAGACTTCTTTAAAGCAAACATGAATTGTGCTTCAAAATTTGGAGATGAGAATTGCAGAAGAGAAAGAAAAAGGTTTTGCAGGAAAACTCCCACTCTACTGAGGATCATTACAGGGACCTGGAATTGCTGCTACTAATATTATGTCTTTGAACTTGCAGAGTGCACAGGAGGCCAGGAAATCAGATCACCTAAGGAAAATAAGTCTCTGTCCTACCTGGCCAGTACTCAAGAAAATTGGAAAG
>NW_006159730.1:3059443-3065688 GCF_000334495.1 Tupaia belangeri chinensis | reverse complement strand
ACCCACAGACACCAAAGTATAATTCTGAGAATAGAATGTAATTTGGAACTGGAAAGATCTATTAAAACCATGGTAAATAGATTATCTTATTGTTCCCAAACCACAGAAGTTAGCGAATCCGAATTTAAAACTTCTCCATTATCACTATGATTCAACTCTTCTCCATGTCTTCACTTCGTTCTGTGAGTCTTTTTGGCTCTGGATTTGATATAACTATTCAGCCCTGGGTACTAACTGCTTAACTTTCAGATACAGTCAACGCCCCAAAGAAAGGACGGAATAGAACTAATTCATGATGATCCCCAGAGGCAGAACTATCGTGCTTTTTTCAAACCTGTAATTGAATATAACTAAGTCAGTTCCCAGCCTGATAAAGTCAGCTGTACAAGTAGCAAAGTGACTTAATAGCAGATGGAAAAGGCAAAAGGCACCCCTTAAAAAGAGGCAATGGGGGGGGGGAGCAAGTGGTTTAGTGGTTAAGGCACTAGAATCCCACATGGCTGACCATAGTTTGAGTCCCAGACATGGTGGCTTGAAAAATAACAACGGGAACGTGTGTGTGTGTGTGTGTGTGTGTGTGTGTGTGTGTGTACCCAAAATCCCAAGAGGAGAATTGAAGAGAAAGGATTGGGGTATGATAGTGATTTCCTCACTTTCCCACTCTCTCTCTCTATCTAGTGAACGCACGCACATGCCCTATGGGAGAAAAAAAAAAAAAAAAAAAAAAAAACAGGAAAAAAAAAAAGGCCATGGGAGGACCACACACATACCCTAGTGGTTAAGAAAACTGAATCTCACATAGACAACCATGACCCAAATCCTTTGAAAAACAATATATGCACATGTGTCCAAAATCCTGACAGGATAGAGAAATAGAGAAATGGAGGACAAGGGGTTGCAATGTGACCATGCCTTAATAAGGGGTACTTTCTTCCCTCTCTCTCTCTCTCTCTCTCTCTCTGTCTGTCTGTCTCTCTCTGGCAAATGCACACATCTTCTGGCAATTAAAAAGAAAAGAGGCAATGGGAATAGTCACTGGGGCTGTTCACAAATATTCCCAAATATTCTCTGGGTTAAAGGCAGGATTGCATGTTCAACACCTACTTTGGCCACGTGACTTGCTTTGACAAAAACAACATGAGTGGAGCCAACATAAGTCACATTTAAGTGGACATGTTGTTAACAGATGGGAAAGTGTCTAGCTGCATTGTGAAGACCTTGGATCTTTGGGTCAGATCACTAAAATTAGAGATCTGTCCCTAGGTCAAAATGAAACTGCTACAATGAATGAAGCCGGTAGAAAAGAAGATTTAATAGGAAATAAAGGAAAATACACCCAAAAGGCTCTTGAGTAGGCAGATTGCCAGGTGGCAACCGCGTTTGGTACTGGTTAATCATTATTTTCACTACTGGAGGTCATGAATATTCATTGATGGGAGGTCTGTTACACTGCTTATGCCTGTGTTTAAATTCAAATCCAAGCTTTTTCTCCTGCACTTGCATACTTTTCTTTTTTTTTTCTTTTTTGAGAGGTTTTCGATATAGGGTATGTGTGCTCACCAGACAGAGAGAGACATAGAGATAGAAAGCGAGAAATCACCCCCCAGGGGGGATGGTCACACCACAATCCCTCCTCCTCCCTTCTCCTCTCGGGATCTTGGGCACGCACGCACATGCGCCCGGCGTGAGTTCTAAGCCCACTGGGTCCAGGACGTGAACCACGGTCGACTACGTGGGAATCCAGCGACATAGCCATTATGCTAACTGCTGGTTCCCAGCACTTGCATACTTTTCTCACAGGTAAAGAATGAGGAATTTGATTACTTAACTGCGCAAGCCCAATGTGAGCCAGGTTGTTTTCATTAGACTGCCTAATTAGTTCATCGCCCTGGTGGGAATTAGGACGTTGACCTAGTAGGAATTAAGGCATTGACCAAAATGCCCTTTCCCTTTTCTCTTAGGGCTGCCCACTCATGACTAACTGCCTACCACAATGTTAGATCTTGCATGTTTTATCATGTTCACTTCCCCCAGTTGCAATGAGAGAAATACATGTTGAGATGGAGTCTATTAGCAAGGGTCTCTGAGTACCTGTACTAAACAGAGACTCCAGCCAACTCACAATGGACATGCAGCTTCATCTGGAAATTGTTGTTTTGTTTTGTTTTTTTAATTTGCCAGAAGGTATGACACTTACCAGAGAGAGACAGAGAGAGAAAGAAAAAGCACCCCACAATGGGTCATGGTCACACTGTAATCCCTTCTCCTCTATTTCTCCGTCCTATCGGGATTTGGGACTTCCAGGCTTACTGGCTTTTCAAACCAACAGGGCCAGGATTTAAACCACACAATTGGCCATAAGGATTCTGGCTCCCATAACCACTAGGCCACAAAGTTGGCCCAGGACTTGGATTTTTATTGAGCCTTTGGGTTGTCCTCTTACTACAGCATAACCTTGTAATTCCCAAGTGTTCTCTGGGTAAAAGGCAGGATCGCATATTCAACATCCACTTTAACCTGGTAACAGACACGGAGGCTGGCAGATATTCTTTAACTTGACCCAATAAGTACCATAAAGTGAATGAAAACTATCTCCAAGGGGACTCCCAGAAATAGGTGAAAGACATTATGGAGGTAGACATATGGAGGTAGACATTATGGAGGCAGACATTATAGAGGGAAAAAATGGGGGAAGGGCTAAGAGATCCTGCAAGATTAGTAAGTGAAAGCCAGAGAAATGCTTATTATTCTTCATATAACTGAAAATATGAGATATATTTACAACAGAAAATACATTTGAGGCCTAGCCATGGCAGTACAGTTAGTAGGAGTCTTCTGGGCAATGCTGGAGACCATATAAGTAGACTCTAGGTTTGCATCCTGGTTCTACCCAAACATGCCTGGCACAATCCAGGGCAAACCTATGATCCTGACTGGCTGTAGGGCTGGGGAGGATCACAGCATGAGGATCCCGTCAGAAGTGTTTCTCTATCTTTACCTCTCTGTCTTTACCCCTGTATCTCTATTTCTCTATCATGGGGTAAATGAACTAATAAACTTCTTTTTAAAAGGAAATATATTTAACCTTTTCAAAAAAAATAATAAATTAAGCTTTCTTAAATGATAACACATTATAAGAAGTTTGTTACTTTTATTTTAAGTAATTTTTAGTAAGGCAATTTCTTTAACTCATACTGAACATGAATCTGACACATACCAAATTATATTTCGTGGCAAATAAGATTATAGACAGTTCCATTATGCAATAACTGTAGCATGATCTAGCAGTTTATATCCCCTTCAGAGAATATACAACATAGAGATGTAAATTCCTTTAAGCACATTCTGCATAAATAGATTTTCTGCTCTGCTTTGCTAGACTTGGATCTTGAAAGTGATAAAGTGCAGATGCCTACAGTTGCAATCATAAAAATGTAATTGCTGAGAAAAAAATTATTTCTGATCCATTGGAGGAATTTATTATAGAGGGATGCAACAGTGTGAGTTATCACACAGAAAAAAACGAAAGTGAATGATTGAAATATATCCCAGGCTGCACATCTCTGCAAAATGACCTAGTGATTTACCTGTGCCAACGGGGAAAAAATAGATTAAAGATAAATCATATTTGATGGGGAAGGCTCTGCTAACTATAAAAAGAAGAGAATAAAGATTTATGAATAAATGAATTTAGAAATGGGAGTGACATAATAGTGTCTATGACCAATTACTCCAAATATTAAAATGTAATCTTGACTCTGAGTTATATCCAGAGTGATAGGTAATTTCTGTGGAACCTTGAAAGCAAAGGAATATAACAAAAAGATAAATTATAATGAAAAGTGAAAAATTCTAAATAGGGCTACTAAATTGATAACTTTGTTTTATGGCACTATGAACTTAACAGATCATGAACTCTTTTAATGTTTTCTTGTGTAACCAAAGACTATCATATACATAAATAAACCATGTAACTATTTTAAATTAAACACACTTTGGAACAACAGCCAAGCTATGGAAACAACCAACAATTGAATGTATAAAGAAGATGTAGTATGTCTATATGTGTGTATGTAGAATATTATTGTCATAAAAAGAAGGAAATCCCACAATTTGACAACATGGGTGAACCAGGAGGACATTATGCAAAGTGAAATATAAGAAGACACAGAAAGGCAAACACTGTATGATCTTGCTCAGATGTGGAATATAAAGAGATAAACTCACAGAAGCACAATGTAAAAATGTGGTTTCCAGAAGCTGGGAGGTAGGAGAAATGGGAAAGATGTTGGTCAAAGGATACAAAATTTTAGTTATAAGATGAATAAGTTGGAGATATCTAATATACAGCACAGCAACTATAGTTAATAATACTTACTATTTACTTGAAATTTGAGACCCACTATAGAATCCATTTTAATAAATATATCTTAAAACATCATGTCATATGCCTTAAATATACACAATAAAATTCTTTTGAAAAGAAAAATAATTTGATAAAAGAATAGATCTTAAGTGTCTTCATCACACACACACACACACACACACACACACACACAACAGATAATGGTAACTATGAGTGGTGATGGATGTGGTAAGTAATTCAAATCATTATACTATATACCTTGAACACACAGTCCCAGGTTTATGATAGGTTAATTCAGGATTTTTCAACTTTACAATGTTATGGGTTGCCATTTGTCTGACAGTTCTTGGCTTAAAATACTGAGAATTGCATTGTTTTTTGTTTTTAGTACAGTATTCAATTATTCAACATCTCATTATGAAATAGGATCTGTTATCAACTGTAGGCTAACCTAAGTATTCTGAGCAATGTTTAAGGTAGGCTATGATGTCAGTAGATTATATGTATTAAATGCATTTTTTATTTAAAATATTTACAACTTCTATGGGTTTATTGGGAGATTTATCCATTGTAGGTTGAGGAGCTTCTTTATACAATTTTTATTTGTCAATTAACTATTTTAAAATAAAAAATAAACACTCTAGAAAAAAAGATGTGATGAGACAGTTAGTATGATATTACCCTAGAAAAAACACTTGTAATGTAATGTAATGTAATGGGATCTGTTAATGTTTGTTGATAGGTGATACACGATCAAAGTAATAGATATAAGAAGGTTGAGTATGGACTCCACAGACATCATTAGTTTTTAAATAAAAACTCTGGCCTTAAAGTATACCTTTTATTTTTAATAAGAGCCCCATTATAATGAAAATTAAGAGTATGTCCAAATTATTTTGTTATACTAGAATTCTACTTTATGAGATAGTACCTGAACATAGTAGATAATTTATCATTTTAATTTAACATGACTTGAATTTTGCTAAGACCTAGAAACACTTTTTGTAGCTGGGATATTGGCGAAGTGGTTTACCAAACTCAATAAACATTTTGAAAAATATTAACAAAAATCTTAAGGAAAGTAAAGTAGTAATTACATTAACATACAACAAAACTATCTGGCATATAATAGGTACTGAATTCTATTTCTCTGACTCCTAATTACAAATCATGAAAAGTCAATCTAAACACATCAAAAGCCCTCTAAAATTTGCACAATTATACTCTAAGAGAGTTACATTTTTTCCAATTAAAGAAAATTATTTCAGGTCATTTTCACCCCTTTAATTTTCTAGGTGGACTCAATAAATCTTTATAGATAGTTTTAGAAAACGCTAAAAAAAAAAACATATACCTCTGGGACCAGCAGTTAGCGTAATGGCTATGTCGCTGGACTCCCATATAGTCGACCGTGGTTCGAGTCACAGACCTGGTGGCTTAAACTCACACAGAGTACTTGTGCATGCATGCCCAAGATTCCGAGAGGAGAATGGAGAAGGGATTGCAGCTTGGCCATCCCCCCTGAGGGACGATTTCTCACCTTCTGTCTCTCTGTCTCTCTCTGTCTTTCTGGCAAGCGCACGCGCCCTACAGCAAAAACCTCTCTTAAAAAGAAAAAAAAAAAAACTTTCAGAACCAGTAGATGGCATAATGGTTAAGTCACTGAATTTCCACATGGTCAACGACAATTCAAGTACAAGTACTGGACCGGGCGGCTTCAAACTCACACCAGGACCATGTGTGTGAATGCCCAAAATCTTGAGAGGAGACTGGAGGAGAAGGGATTGCTGTATGGCCACCATCCACCCTGGGAGGTGATTTATCACTTTCTGTCTCTCTGTCTCTCTGGTGAGTGCACGCACACTGTACCAAAAAAAAT
>NW_006159730.1:2984076-3059239 GCF_000334495.1 Tupaia belangeri chinensis | reverse complement strand
CGACTATGTGGGAGTCCAGCGACATAGCCATTACGCTAACTGCTGGTTCCCAGAATGATGTTTTTTTGAGAGGTTTTTGCTACAGGGCGTGTGCATTTGCCAGAGAGACAGAGAGACAGAAAGCAAGAAATCACCCCCTAGGGGAAATGGCCACGCTGCAATCCCTTCTCCTCCATTCTCCTCTTGGGATCTTGGGCATGCATGCACACGTGCCCGGCGTGGGTTTAAGCCACTGAGTCCGGGACTCCAACCATGGTTGACTACATGGGAGCCCAGCGACATAGCCATTATGCTAACTGCTGGTCCCTACTTAGAATGATTTTTATTAACTGCTGTAGAAAAATATTTGACTAAAGCAAAGCATCTAGTTATCACTTAGAATATAAAAAGTAGTTTTGCCATGATACTCTCTCTGCTCCTAATCAGTAAGTCAGCCAGCCACTTTTGTGATTAGCAAGGATTAAGTAGAAACTTTGATGTTCCATTGTTACAGAACAAAAATCATCCTCAGTGGCACAGGCAGTAGGACTCTGCTGAGTGATACTTGGAGCCATGTGGGAGGCCCAGATTCATACATATACTGAAGTAAATATACACTATCTATATTACATATATATGAATAAATATAAAGATATATATATTCTTTACTATAAAGTGCTAGGAAGATGATAAAAAAAATCCTTCTAATTTTATTGTAATGTAATATAATTACAGTAGTGGTTGCTCTATTGAAACAGTAATGTTTACCTCTTAGTAGTAAAATTATGAGTGTTTTTTATTCTCTTTCTTGAGATTTGTTTTTTCTTTGGCGTTCCAATTGTATTAGTAAACTTTATCAGATAAGCAACAAATATGTTTTTCTTTTAAACATGAATACATTCAATAGATACTAAGATAGAGATTTTAATGGAGTCCCCAAAGTCATCTAAAATCAATTTCATACCATATTAGTGTTGTTAAGACCGCCAAAGTTAATGATTAAGCTATCATCAGTGAGGCACATGCTTTGAATTCTCTTTTCAATATCACATAATGACTTGCACTAAGTAAAAAATGTGTACAAAATCTATTCTCAAAGTTACTCTCCTCCCCTCCACCCATCTCAGAGCTAAGTAGGCATTTTTAAATGATCAAAGGTATGGTTGGTGTATTTCTCACCCAAGTAAACCTTGAGTGATTTGAGTACTTAAAAGAACTCAAATCTTGTCTTAGGAGACATAATACAGGTAACCCTAAAGGGGAGTTCTTCCCAAATTTTGGATTAAAAACAAAATATTTAAATCCATACTATTGCATAAGATTCTTCAAGTTTTGCTTTATAAAACAATCCAACATGTAAATATAGACTTATACAACAAATAAGTCAGAAAATTACGATAGATATTATCAAAGAGTTATTCATTTTATGAAAGACTTTATCACAGAATTTCTTTAAATAGCTGCTTTTCTCATATGTTTTGAACTCTTAAAGATGATTTCCTATCTGACAAATGAACTACCATGTGCCTTGGGGCAATTCATTGAAATTCGTAGGTCTCAGTTTTACTCTTCTACCTAATAAAAAAATATTTCAGCCATGCTACTACTGGATTCAGTTTTCATGACTACCAAATAAGATAATTTATATAAAGTTACTCTGAAAATGATACACATGTATATTATCACTGCTGTTGCTCTTAGAATCTGGAAGAAAACTTTCAGAATTTTATTATTACTACTAAATACATATTTTTTCACTTTTTTATTTTTAGATTTTTGCCATTGGCCACATGCACTTACCAAGAAACACAGAGAGAGACAGAGGAAAAGTGAGAAATCACCCCATCAATGGCCACACCACAATCCCTTCTCCTCCATTTTCCTCTCAGGATTTTGGGTATGCATGTACACATACCCAGTATGATTTTAAAGCTCCAGGTCTGGGACTCAAACCATGGTAGACAATAGAGGAATCCATCACCTTTATACCACACCACCTGCTGGCCCCGTACTTTTGTACATTTTAACAATATTTTAAATTAAGGACAATTTAAGATGACACATTCATATACAAAAATCAAATCATCATTGGCTTATTATCTATTTTTCTCATGCTTTTTATTCATTTGCATTAAATCCCCATTATAATTCCCATTGTATTAGTACCTGTATTATAAGAGGCTCCAGTAACTTCTCTACAGTGAATGTTTGGACTTGCAGATCCTGAGGGTCAATATTCAGTGTGATTGGTGTTTCAGCTGACATGCTGCCTGTGTGCAAACACAAAAATATCCTTATTAACAAACAAAAATACTTCCTAAAGAAGAGCATCGTGATGTGTTAGGCACCTCTTCTTGATATCAGCTATAGCCCTCAGAGGACCTGGGTGCCAAATCTACCATCAGAAAAAGAAGATATTCTCCAATTATTCTTCGAGGTCATGTTGTTTTGGTGCTTTAATAAGTTAATCTACACTGGTATGTTCATAATTAAATTAAATCGCCACCCTGGTGCATTTACATTTCATATTAGCCTTAAATGCAGGTCCACTGACTTCCATGAAATCATAGCACCAAAGTACCCTGTACCCATATTTCACCTGTTCTTACTAAATGATGATTCAGATGAGGAGGCAGGAATGATTTTGGAAGATAGGTATTATGTCTCCTCTTCTTTTAGAGATTCTTTGAGAATTTTTATTGCAGAAGAAAGTTAAGAGTAATTTATTTTCTTGTACCGAAAAAATTTACATAAATTGGTGTAGTTATTATTTTTAAAAAATAGAGACAAGAAGTCCCTGAAAAGACATTACTATTTGAGCAATCAAAAAAATGTTTTTAGGAACCAGCAGTTAGCGTAATGTCGCTGGACTCCCACATAGTTGACCGCGGTTCGCGTCCCGGACCTGATGGCTTAGAACTCACGCTGGGGGCGCGCGTGCGTGCGTGCCCAAGATCCCGAGAGGAGAATGGAGGAGAAGGGATTGCGGCATGACCATCCCCCCGGGGGGTGATTTCTCGCTTTCTGTCTCTATGTCTCTCTCTGTCTGTCTAGCGAGCACACGTGCCCTATAGCGAAAACCTATCAGAAAAAAAAATGTTTTTGGGAACCAGGAGTTAGCGTAATGGCTATGTCGCTGAACTCTCACGTAGTCAACCGCGGTTTGCGTCCTGGACCTGGTGGCTTAAAACTCACACCGGGCACGTGTGCTTGCGTGCCCAAGATCCCGAGAGGAGAATGGAGAAGGGATTGCGGCATGACCATCCCCCCCGGAGGGTGATTTCTTGCTTTCTGTCTCTCTGTCTCTCTCTGGCGAGCGCATGCGCCCTATAGAGAAAAAAAACTCTCAAAAAAAAAAAAGTTTTTAAATAAATTATAAGCCATTCTTTTTTTTTCTTTCAGATTTTTGCCATAGGGCACATGCACTCACCAGAGAGAGACAGAGAGACAGAAAGCAAGAAATCACCCTCCGGGGGGGATGGTCATGCCGCAATCCCTTCTCCTCCATTCTCTTCTCAGGATTTTGGGTATGCATGTACACATGCCGGGCATGATTTTCAGACCACCAGGTCCAGGGCTCAAAGTACAATTGGCCATGTGGGAGTACAGCTCTTTAACCACCAAACCACCTGCTGGCACAAGTGCTGTGCCATTTTTTTAAGCTTATTTATTTACATTTTTCATGAAAGAGAAGAGCAATCAGAGATAGAGACAGAGTGATAGGCACTCGAACAGGGTCTTTATGCCACAATCCGCTCCCATCCTGAGACAACCAGTATCACCAGGGACACATAGGAGCCTGGTGTGTGTACAGGGAGGCCTAATGACATGATCCTAGGACTTTCCCTTGTAAGGCCAAGATCTCATAGTGTTAAGTTACCACTGTACCAACCAGAGGACCTGATGTGTCATTTCTATTACTAAGCCCATCTCACTAAGGAACCACTAAAATCACAGAAACAAAGGATACTGGATCACCCATTAGCAATGCTGGTAATCTATGACTTTAGGTATTTTGCCATGAAGTATATTGAGTTTTGGAGCACCAAACAAACACTGAGAGTCCAATGTCTTAACCACTATGCAACCTGCTGGCTCCACAAGCCATACGTTAAGGCACTAATATTATCCTTTAGAATTAATTCAGGATTTTTGCATAAGAATATACGTATACAGCCAAACTGCTTGCAGCATAACATATTCAGATTAATCATGGAAATTAATTAACACATCAGCAAGGAAGATTATTACTCACATCACAAGGCCCACAAATCTATATTAACCTGTACACAGTCAATAACCAAATAGCATGTATTTACTGAAGCTCCACATTGATCAAAAGTAAGTAATTTACATCTCTCCTATGTACAATTTGACCCATATGAAAACTAAAACTTACAATACACAGCAATATGTATCTATCAATACAAAAGCCTTCCCGTTTAGCTTCTACCTGTTTTATTCTATACATTCCTATATCTGCAGGCTAAGAAAATATAAAAATCTGCCCCTGAGAAAGATCCTGATTCCCCTATGATATTCCTGGAAACAAAAACAAAAAAAAAATTAGGAAGTATTACATTTAGTTTTCCTGTTCATTATTCTAGATATGAGAGAATAACTTTTCTTCCTAAGTTAACTAAATGGCTTTATGAATGGACGGATTAATATACAGGAGGGACAGACAGAGACCAGTAGATGGTATAATGGTGATATCACTGGACTCCCACATAGTTGACCAGGTTCAAGTCCCAGATACAGCAGTTTAAACTCACACCGGGTATGTGTACATGCATGCCCTAAGTCCCAAGAGGAGAATGGAGAAGGGATTGTGGCATGGCCTTCTCCCCTGTGGCGGGATTTCTCGCTTTCCATCTCTCTGTCTCTCTGGCAAGCACATGTGCCCTGTAGCAAAAATCTCTCTCTAAAAAAAAAAGGAGGGATGGGCAAATGAGTGAGCACACATTCTTATGGTGCCTCTCTTATCCAGAATCAATGTCTTCAGCTCTCATCTCAAACTCAATGATTCTACAAGAGAGGATTTTATCTCCAACTCCTAAGGGATATATTAGAATCTCAGTGTAGGGCTCGGGCTCTCTTTATGCCCCTCTGATGAAGTCTATCCCCATTCTCCTAGCTTTTTTCACCTCTGCCTGGCCTAGTTTGAATAAATCAACATCTCTTTGTTCAGCATTCTCTCTTACTCTACTGGATCCTTCCCTTCGGATCCGTAAATGTTTATATCCAAAGGTAAACATGATCTCTATCTCTGTGTGTTATGTGTTTGTGAAAAGATCAGTGCTTCATCAAGGCCTTTCTATTCTAAACATCTGACATACATGCAGAGAGAAAACCACCCTGTAACTAAACCAGCCTGTAACCTTACTGGCTCCTACCTTGATAAATTCTAATTCTTAGATTAATAACATAATTTGTTTAAAAAACAATAGAGGTAAGTATTATATAATCCAGAAACCTTACTATTCTTTGGATGTCATTTGTGCCATATGATTACAGTTCATGATTCTCTTAATACAAAAATGGATATTTGAAGTAGTTGAAAATAATAGGAATTTGGCAAAAGACTGCCCCCAGTGATAACATGAAAATTTGTACATAACCAAAATAGTGAATTTCAAATATATTTATAGTCAAAAAGACTTATAACATTTTTAATTATTTCATAATGTCCTCAGCAAACTTTGATCTTAAAAATAAACATGCTGAAAGTCTCAAAGGAATCATGACAATTCTAATGATTTTTTAAAGAATTATTTATTCAATTTTATTTACTCATTCATTTATTTTAATTTGACCAGAGAGAGATACACAGAGAGAGTGAGAGAGAGAGAGAACAGAAGGAAAATGGGAAAGCAAGCCACCAGATACGGGACTCAAACAGCAGTCAGCCATGTGGGAGTGTCCAGTGCCTTAACCAACACGTCACCTGCTGGTCCCCCAAATCTAATAATTTACTAAAGCGTTTAAGTACAATGATATACTCCAAGGATTTCTATACTATTAAAAACACTAATGCACATTAATTGCTTTGTACATAATACCAAAACATTTTCTATCAATAGAGAAAATTATAATAGGTAATTTAACGTGGGGAAAAAAGGACAATTTGTGTACTGAGTGTTCTAGGTTGCTCTAGTCATGTTTTCAAATAGCTATGTTATTTATTCATCTACCAAACACTATAGTAACCGATTAGAATTTTATATAAAAAACAACAACACTGTTGATTTAAGAGCGTACACTTTCTGAAATGTCACACATTTCTTTTTTTAATTTTTTTGGAGAGGTTTTTTTTTTTTTGCGTGTACTCGCCAGACAGACAAACAGATACAGAGAGACAGAAAGCGAGAAATCACCCCCCCAGGGGGGATGGTCACGCCGCAATCCCTTCTCCTCCATTCTCCTCTCGGGATCTTGGGCACGCACGCACACGCACGCACACGCACCCGGCGTGAGTTTTAAGCTGCCGGGTCTGGAACGCGAATCGCAGTCAACTACATGGTAGTCCAGCGACATAGCCATTATGCTAACTGCTGGTCCCAATGTCACACATTTATAAATCTCTTATTGACTGCAACCCAAATGGCCTACTCAGGGACCCCTTCTTCCCCTCAGGACTGCTAAGTGTGTCCTCATTCTTCTCCAAACTTAACTTTATCGAAAGTTACTTTAAAAAAGAGTCTATGATTCCTTCATTTTTAAAAAAGCCATATTGCCTTGAAAAAATAATTATTCAAATTGTATTAAGTAAAAAGATATTATCTGAATTTCTTTTCAAATGGAAATATGAATTGCTGTTATTATCATATGATATATTAATACATAAAGTCACAAAGCCCTACAATTTAGCCCTTTACTATCTTGCGGCTTCTTCCTTTTCACTGGTTTTAATTCATTTCTAAAAGTATAAAAATAATCTTTTTCTCAGTTACTCAATTGAAGTATAGGAGATATTTTTCAAAAAAGTCTCCAAACACTACTGCCAAATAGTTTCTCACAAATGCATTTCTAGGACTGAAATTTTTTATTTGGTTTCTTTTTTGTTTGGATGTGCTTTTCAATCATTCCACCTACTACTTTGATTCCCTCAAACACAGGCAAATCTAAATGGACAGGTAAAATAATCCCATGGTGACTTTTCTGAATAGTCCAGAGCCAATCCATGCAATATGGCATGTCCTTCAGTACACAGCCTTAGGATGCTATCAAAGGAGCTCTCATAAAGGGGTTTGTTTGTTACCCCTCTTATGACAGGTATTATCTTACATAAAAATTAAGCCAAGATTGTTGATAATGTTTTGATGTTTCATCTCAGGAACAAGAGTAGAAGACACTGCTATGAATTAAAACAAGATTACGTGAACATTCATAGCTTTTAAAAATATGTCATTACTACAGAATTCACGGTAGGTTTCCAGAGCTAAACTGAGCCAGAAGTTGGAGATAAGGCAAGGTATTAAGGAGAGTAAAACTTACCCACATAATATGTAATCTTCATAGAAGAATGTTTTTCATCCAAGAAATACATGAGAAATCTCATTTAAAGTATCTTAAAAGACTGTGTTCATGTCTTTAATACATATTAAGAATGCTGTTCAGAAGTTTATTTTTCTCTCATAAAAATTATAATAAACAAGCCCTTGAAGAACCTTAACTACACACAAGTATTATTCCTTGAATAAGTGCTCTTTCTTATGAAAAATCTTTCCGATCTTTTGTATTTGCCCTATTCAGCAACCCTGACTGATTGGAGAACAGGATAGCAATATACAGAAAACTGCAGATTTTTTCAAAGAATTGTTTATTTAACTTTATCTGTTATTATTATTTTTTAACTTGACCAGAGAGAGACAGAGAGAGAGAAAAGGAAAGGGAGAAAGTAGGCTGTTGGTCCGGGACTCTAACCGTGGGTGACCACGTAGAAGTCAAGTGCCTTAACCACCATGCCACCTGCCAGCCCCAGAAAGCTGCAGATTTTTACAAATACAGTTGAAGCATGGTCAAAGTTTGACACATTGTTACCAACTTCTTATAGCAATACCACAAAACAAATCTAAAACAAAAATCCTACTAGTTGTAGGTATTACATTCCAAGGCATTTGCATGTTATAATCTGTAAATCTTAAGAGTGATGGAGTATCTCCAGACAATTCTAGAATACCTCTACAATGGCCTTGACTTTAAAAAGTGTACTGGGCCTAGATAAATAGAAATTAAATGCTCACTATGCCATTAGATTCTGGTGATAAATTTTGTTAAGTTTTCCCTTAGGATATGTTGAAATCTCACACTTTTTAGCTTTTAGACAATAGAGATGGTTTTATAAAGGAGAAAAAGCACACTTTATAAAGTGGAAAAAGTATTGGTTTGGAGACAGGCTAGACTAAAATCTCTGTTTTCAGAATCAAAGGAAAAACAAATCTATTGACAGCAATAATAGATGTCTCCAGGAATATACCTCAAGGCAGAGCAAACCTACCCACATGGATCCTTCCCTTCTTCCCAAACTATCTTTGTCTACATATCTGAATGTTCTTCACTGCGCTCTATTCTCTGCTTGAAATTGAGCTTATATCAATTTTAAATTCACTTAGTTCATTATTTTTTTCATTTTTAAATGCAGTTAGCTCTGAGAGGTCACAGAGTGCACACATCCAGTCATATATCAGTGTGAACTGGCTCATTGCTCTCCACCTGAAACCTTGTGAACGTCGCAATTACAGTACACACCACATTGTATTTCGGTCATGCCCTGGCAGCGAAGGAGAGGGATATTAAAAGATCAGAGGGATGTGCATATATGCCACTTCCAATATATGCCTAGGGGTGGCCATTCCCTCACAAATATTAAAGAGAAAAATATTTTCATCTATTTTCCTCCTTACTGTACATGTGACACTCTTATCTCCAAAATTCAGAACTCTGGCTCCTCTCAGTAAAACTATAATTCTTCTATGTAATTTGACATATTCTTTTGAGAGAGAAAGAAAGCCTTCTCCAAAGGAACATGCTCACTCTGCAATCTTTTTCTTCAGTTCCTCATCCCATCAAGATTCTGGCCTCATGCACCTGGACTCAAACTTTTTCAAATTTTAGGGTCAGGATGAACCCAGATTGGTCATACGAGATGCGACTTTCTCTGCATTACCTTTTTACTTATTTTTAAAATACAGATATCTTCCCTCTCCTGTATATTAGTCTATTCAGGCTGTTCTAACAAATAAAGCATAGACCGGGTGACTTAAACAACAAACATTTATTTCTCATGGTTCTGAAGGCTAAGAAGTGCAAAATCAAAATGCTGGCAGATCCTGTGTCTGGTGAGGTCCTGCTTTCTGGTTTGCAGATGGCTGCCTTCTAGCTGTATCCTCACATGTCACAGATCAGAATACAGCATATCTTTTCTTATAAAGGCATGAATCCCATTCATAAGGGCTCTATTCTCATGACCTAATTACCTCTCAAAGGTCCCACCTCCTAATACCATCACCTGTCGGAGTTAGGATTTCAACCCAAAATGTAAGTGGTGGGGTGGGACGGAATTCAGTCCAGAGCACCCTGCTTTCTGGCAGGTATATCATTTCTCGGTGACTTCCAGGGAATTTTCTGAATCACATCTGCTGATCATTTCAGAACTCAATTTAGGATGTACTTCCCCAGGATAGAAATACTTCAACTAATTCAAAGAGACTAAGACTATCTCCTTTATTTTTATTATTTATAATTTCAATTCTTATTTAATTAAAAATTTTTATTAGGTAATACAAAGTTCAATAATGTATATAGTGAAAGCAAGTCTCCTCCCTCCCTTATCTTTTAGCCATTTTTTTTTTGTTTAATTTTGCTTATTGTCATTATTTTATTTTATTTTATTTTATTTTTTGAAGTTGACCAGAGAGAGAGAGAAGGAAAGTGAAAAAGCAAGCTGCCAGGTCTGGAACTCAAACCTTAGTCAGCCATGTGAGAGTCCAGCTGCCCAACCACTGTGCCACCTGTCGGCCTCCCTTTTAGCCACTTAATTTTTCTCTCAGTGGCAATTACTCTGGTCACTTATTCATATAGTTCCAGACATGTCATATATAATAACTAGTATATTGATATATATATACACACACATATATATGTATAGCACAAACTGTAACATCCTTGCTTTTCCACTTAATTCAGTTCTCTTGTATCAATCTTTGCTCCCCCCTTGCCAATTTGATATCATATTGTCTGTATATTATCTGTCATCTATTAATCTCACATCATCTGGTTCATGCAGAAGAGCTATACCTTCTTTATCTTTTCTGTTTCTCTTTATCTCTGACTATAGCTTTGGAATCTCCCTTTTCTTACCTTCAGTATGTCCTACCAGCCCTTGCAAACGGGAAGTGCTTTTAGCCTTCCCAACATTACTGTTCCTATTTTCTGCCATTCTCTTTCATTTGTCCTCGGTTGTGTGTCCTTCTTCTCATCTTTGATCCATATTCTTTTCAAATTTATACTCTCTACACAGTAACACCAGGATTTTTGGTAATTTGTGATATTCAACAATTTATAGAGCACTTAAACACATTAGCCACAACCTAGATTCTGATGAAAGGGAAAGTAGCAAAGCCCTGGCCCTGCTGACTGTGCATCTTCTTTATTCAATATTAATTCATCAAATTCTTCGTATGTCACATATAGTCTCTTAGCATCATACTTATTGTTAATCTGAAGTTGCTGAAAGTTGCTTCTCTTAAAGCCTAAGATGCATTTATAACTGTGTCTAACATAGCTCATTTGGGATTACCACTTGCACAATAAAGTTGTCACCTCTTCCAAACCAGTACTGTCCATAGTTCTGGAACTAGAACTGTACTTCCTCTATCCTCATGATTTGGAAGAGTCCACGGTCCAAAGTGATGTACCCACCCAGAGCCCACACCTACTCTTCCTGACACATTCAGGATGTCCAGTCTTCCAACTCCCTGTTTTATCAGTGCAAGTGATTACAGTGCCTACGCCAACCTCTTCCTGGAATCAATCATTCCAAAAATGAATGATGCAATATGCCCATACCTGCACCTGAGAATTAGCCAAGGAGCAGCACACTCATGTTTGCTGATAAGTATAAATACAAGGTCCCTTGTATCTTAAGGGCCTTAACCACCTGCAAGACAAAATTATAAAGAGAAGGGGACAGGCTTACATCCAGATGTCCAGGGATAGTCAAGCTCCCCCTCCACCATCTCATTCTAACAAGAAACTCCAAAAATCCTAAATCCAAATCTTGCCTTCTGGGTTATATTCAGGTATGTGTCTCAAGGCAGAAATTTTAGAAGATAGCAACTTTAGCAAACTATTCACTTGATTTATAACATTTATACATGAGGGCACATGGCATGCAGGCCTCCACTTGTATCTCCCCTCTGCCAACTACAAATGTTAAGGACAAGCCTGTCCAAGTTTTCCAGCAGTCTATGTCACCAAGTTTTTCCCTGATGGTCAGATTTGTTTCTTCTTTTGTTTCCTCAGTCTTCAAGATGTGCAGTTACTGGTGGGTATAAATTTTTCTACTTTGAAGAGACTTCTGAAATTTTCAAAATGGATTGTCTATTACTCTTAACAGTTTTTTTAAACCAGTCAGGAAAATTCTTGATCTAGTAAGCTTCTATGACAATATCACATCTCTTTGTCTTTTTCCCCATCTAAAAACTTTTTTATAATTTATTCCTTAAGCTTATAGATTTTAATGCAAGAATGTGTATTCACATATGAATATTTCTCTACCTCTTCCACCAAAATTATTTTTGAATATTAAGCATCTCACTTATGAGAAATAAGTAAATAAGTTAAAATGTCAAATATTCAAAAATAAAACATCAAAATCATGAGTTACTAATATAGCTGACATATTTAACTTGTTTTTCCAGGTACTTATATTTATTATTGACTTTTCCCCATGCTATTTTTTTTCCTGTTTATAACTATACATTATCCCTACTAACATGGTTATTTCTATGCCTTAATTATTGTCCTAACCCAACACACACACTCATAGGTCTCACCACTATTGCACCTCAGTGACTAGGAGCATAGTTTTGTTTTGTTTTTTAAAGAATTATTTTCTTTAACTTTATTTATTTACTTCAGTTTGACCAGGGAGAGACAGAGCAAGACAGAGAAAGAAAGAAAGCCATCAGGACTTGAACCGTGGTTGGCCATGTGGGAGTCCAGCACCCTTAACCACTACACCACTTGCAGGCCCGTAGGAGTATAGGCTTTGAAGTTGGGCTACCTGAGTGAGAATCTACGCTCTTCTTGCTGCTTTCTGGTGATTTTAGACAAATTATTGATCCTCCCTGAAGATCAGTTTCCTCAACTATAAAATGCAAATAATAAGAGAACCCTCAAGAAAATCTTGAAAGTTAAATAAGAAAATCTACATAAAACCCATAACGTAACCTATATCTCTGAGACCTAGTAAGAGTTCAACAAATGTTAGTTGACATCATTATTCCCTTTTCAGTAAAAGAGCAGAATACTTGTCTACATTTAGGTTAAACATCTCTTTTATCTATAGAGCTCGTAATTATTATTCGAGTGCTTTCATTCTTTGTTCCCATTACAAAAGAGCTTAAAACAAAGCTTCCCTCTGGTGTCCCATTTTGTTGGATCTCTTGACTTAAAATCTAAGGCATATTTCCTACATGTGCACTAATTAGAAATGCAACATGCCTAAAGTACTCTAAAAAGAACAACAACAACAACAAACACATTCCTAATGCACAACAGCATCATAAAAGATCATGAGCCCTTTGAAATCAATTCCAGGGTGGTACATAAAAGACATGCTCCAGGGTTTGGCTATAATTGTTAAATGCACCAAGTGTCAGGATCCCCAAGAGTCTACACTTTTTATTTTCTTTGCTTCCAAGACCTCTAGGTTTGAACAGAACAAAACAATGCTACATTTTAGAACCAAAGCTATCTTAGCAAGCTGTAATACAAACTTTAAAAAGCTTCTTGGACTATTTGATGTTTCCTTTATTAAACCTTTGGATAGTCATCTTACTGATGTTCTTTGAAAAATGGTCTAATTGTGCCCAGCCCCCAAATTGATTTTTTAGAGTCTTTGTGAGAAGACTCAAACAAAATTAAATTAAGATATTTGCTTACTCTAACCAGACAAAGAAAAAATAAACTTGTTTCCCCACAGGTGTGACCTAAATGAAAGCTGCAAAATTAGGAAAAAAAAAAAAAAAAAAAACTGCCTTAACCTAGATGAATAAAACAAAGGAAAACAAAGATTCTATTTGTATACCATTTTATAGTATGTCCCTCTGATCACTAATGGCTGAAATCTAATCTCCCTGTTTTAAAAAGTAAGTAAAGGAGCCAGCAGGTGGTGCAGTGGCTACATCACTGGACTCCCACCAGTCCAACTGAGGTTCAAGTCCCAGATCCAGTGGCTTGAAACTCATGTTGGCGCGTGTGCATGTGTGTCCAAGATCCCAGGAGGAGAATGGAGGAGAAGGAATTGCAGCATGGCCATTTCCTGGGGGATATGTTTCCACTTTCCCTCTCGCTTTCTCTGTCACTCTCTCTCCAGCTAGTGCATGTACCTAAGGCAAAAATCTCTTTAAAAAAAAAAAAAAGAAAAGAAGTTATCATTCAATTTCTGTTTTAACCAACAAGTCACACTGTATAAAAGAATTTCACAACATGACATCATTAACCCTCCCGTGAAAACACACTTTTCAGTTATTTTATAAGGTGCCAGTTCACATTAAAAGTTTAGCCTATATTTAACAATGGCACACATTTTCAAAATTGTGAGAAAGATGGAACCAGAAGTTAGTATAATGGCTACGTCGCTGGACTCCCATGTAGTTGAACATGGTTCGAGTCCCGACCCGGTGGCTTAAACTCGCGCTGGGCGTGTGTGTGTGCATGTCCAAGATCCTGGGAGGAGAATGGAGGAGAAGAGATTGCGGCGTGGCCTCCCCCCCCCAGGGGGGGAGATGATTTTTCGCTCTCTGTCTCTCTCTGTCTTTCTAGTGAGCGCACGCACCCTATAGCAAAAACCTCTTAAAAAAAAAATAAAATTGTGAGAAAGAATAGAAATGCCCATGATTACTCTGTATACCAATACTTTTCAATTTAAGGACATTTTGTATCACACAGAAACTACACCAAAACCAAGACCTTATGACATCCCATCTCACAGAAGGTAAGTTACCTACATAATATTTTTAAAATCAAGTAACTAAATTAGTCAAATTGGAATCAAAGAAGATTATCTAACATACAAGACCTCACAGAAGCTTTCATAGAATCACCCAGAACAAGAATAACCTTCAGGTACAGGCATCAGGTTTAAGGCAACTAGGGCAAAAGTAACATGCCCTTCATATAAACTGTGAAAGTGACAGTGGCTTTTGTTGCTGCAAGTCCAGTGAAACTATGGTCTATTCAACACCATAATATTATAAGACAGTTCAAATGTATATGAATTCTCCTTAGGTCTGGTATTTTTGAAAGGCAGAGAACAAAAAGAGAATAGGGAAGGAACTGGAATTCTTGTCAACCTCAATTAGAAGCCAAAAACTTCCATGTCTTGGTTCTCTGATTAGCTAGAAATAAATAAGAGCCTCCTTATCTGAATGAGACTATAAGACAAAGTCCTTGACAATATAATGTTCATTTTTTCTATAAATCAATAAATACATTTGGGAAAATCAATAGTATGTAACTGTTTTTGAGAACTTCCACTTAGTCTCCTGGTTTTCCATTATTTCATATTCCTTAAAGAGAGATTTTTTTTCTTTTTTTTGTGGAGAGGTTTTTGCTATAGGACGCGTGCGCTCGCCAGAGAGACAGAGAGATAGAAAGCGAGAAATCTCCCCCCAGGGGGGATGGCCACGCCGCAATCCCTTCGCCTCCATTCTCCTCTAGGGATCTTGGGCACGCACGCACACGCGCCCGGCGTGAGTTTAAGCCACCGGGTCCAGGCCTCGAACCACGGTCGACTACGTGGGAGCCCAGCGACATAGCCATTATGCTACCTGCTGGTCCCCTTAAAGAGAGATTTTTGTTGTTGTTGTTAGAGAGGTTTTTGCTATAGGACGCGTGCGCTCGCCAGAGAGACAGAGAGATAGAAAGCGAGAAATCTCCCCCCAGGGGGGATGGCCACGCCGCAATCCCTTCGCCTCCATTCTCCTCTAGGGATCTTGGGCACGCACGCACACGCGCCCGGCGTGAGTTTAAGCCACCGGGTCCAGGCCTCGAACCACGGTCGACTACGTGGGAGCCCAGCGACATAGCCATTATGCTAACTGCTGGTCCCCTTAAAGAGAGATTTTGAAAGTTTGTGCCAGAAGCTTTAACTCTAGCCATCCAAGTTCACTATTTAATACTGACACTTTTTAAGTTTTTTCATGAACTCTGGCTACATAAGGAGAATTCAAAAAGTTTGTGGAAAATGAACTAAAATACAAGTTTACTTTGGTGCAAAAAAAATTGAGATTCATGCATAGTTTTTTAAAATTCACATTTCCCCAAACTTTTAAAGATTCCTCGTGTACCTATTACTCCTATTTAACTATTTCTTTTTTTCAAATTTATTTATTTCTTCCATGAACAAGAGAGAACTCCCAACAGGGTTCTGATGCCATGATTCACCCAACCTTCAGTCAGCCCTGTGTGCCCAACGTATTCAGGGATGTTTCCAGGTTGAACCAGAAACCTTTACATGTGAGACTGCTCTGCAGAGAGTCATATTTTACAACTGTGCCATCATTCAGCCCCCACCTATTCAACTGTTTCTTATCCCACATGCTAACTATCCTCTTCATAGGAAATGGAAGACTTTTCTCCCTTTACTTCAAAACAGCACTCTCATGCTTCTAGCCTACCTTTCTGATCTTTTTCCCACTATCTTGTGTTGGATCTCCCTTATCTACTATCTCCTTTTAAGCAAGGGCCTTATACCAGCTCTAATCCTTTACATCTGTTCTCTGCTCACATTACATGGCCTTTTCAGAGCAAGCTCACCTTAGAGTTTTAAGTCTACTTAGAGCCTGTGATTCATAAAACATTCTCTACAGTCCAGAATTCTCTCAAAAGCTCAGAACCCTCAAATCCATTGTCCATTCGGTCATCTCACAGACACCTCAAAACTGAACTCATGGTCTTTTTCCTAAAAGCTGGTTCCCGTCCTTTTCAGTTTTGATCTAAACTAATGATATCACCATATAGCTTGGCAACCAACCCAGCTATTTGAATGACATCCTAAATACTCTTGTTCTGCCTTTCTCTTCACATGAGATCAGTGAAAAGATCACATTGCTTCTATCCCTTAACTTCTCTCACATTGGTAATTTCACTTCCTTCCCACTTCTACTTCCTTAGCTCAAGCCCTCATTAAATTTATACAGACTTTGCAATGATATCTTAACTAGTCTCCCTTCTAGTTTTCAGAATTTCAAAAACTCTCTTCAAGGAATTTGAAAGAATGAAAAACCAGAAGATATAGAAGTTCCGATTCAAGTGATGGTGATATCTCCCATAAAACAAGATAATGTTACACTAATCCCCTGCATAAAACCCTCAAATTATTCTCTATTGCTAAGACAACAAAGCTCAGACTTTGCAGAATGACTCAAGGCAGTTTGATCTGTCCTATCTCTCTAGCTTTTTTGCTCTCTTTGACCCTTCTCTTCCCCATACTCTATGCATGCTAAAGAATTTGAAGTTCTCTGAATGGACACTAGTTCATGCACCTAAATTTTTACTCACTATTTCCTTTGCCTAGAATGCCCTCCCCAATAGCCACTCAACAAATACCTACTCATCTTCCCAATCTCAACTCAAATGATCGCCTTCATATCTTAATACATATATACACATGCTGATGGTAGAGTAAGAAATGCTTTCTTAACTCTGTGCCCTAAGCAGATCTCTAAGAGAATCACCACCATCATCATCCTACCATCTTCTTGTCTTTTATATAATATATGGTAGACAAATGCATGTTTCTATCACCTCACTCTTTTAAAAGTAATGAAAAACAATAAATTAAAACTACCAAAGCAGTAGTAGTGATATAGCAGCAATGCAACACACTGCAATGCTTGACCCTCATGGAAAGGTCCCAGGTTTGCATCTGGAGGTCTTCCTGTAAATGCAGGGCACACACATGCATCTCCATGATCTGGGCTAGCTGAGAATGGAGGTGGATTGCATCTTGAAAACTCTGTTGAGGTGTTACTAGTCAGATAATAGCTTGTTCCCCAAAGTTTAGAGCTTTAAAATTTATTCTTAGTGGGTAATGATTGGATGGCCTCCAAAATTTCATGTGTTGGAATCTGGTTATATTATAAAAGTGTTAAGTGAAAACTTAATCCCTTTATAGTGACAAAGACTGAAAAAGTCATTAGAGTAGGACCCCATGGTTGAGATCTGCTGTGTATGTAAGGAGAGAAAAAGAGGCAGGCAAAGGTCACATGGATTAAGATCAAAACTAGGAGAAACTTATGGACAGCTGCTCTGCTCAAGATCCTACCTGCTACCTAATATTACAGCCTCATCAGAAAGTGGTCCCTGGCCCCTGAACCTCCAAACCTTGAACTGAATAAACCTGTATTTCTGTATAAAACTGTTTTGAAGTCTGTAATAACGAACTAAGACAGGATGACCTCTCTTTCTTACAGAAGAAAAATCAAATAAAAACTTTTAAAATTAAAATTACCATATTCAAGAAAAAGTGTCATTATTCCAAGCTACAAAGAAATAGAGTAACATCTTGACCAAATTTTTAAAAAGTAGATAAAAATTTACATTCACTTCAATAAGAAATAATTTATCTAAAAGAATGTGTCATAAACCCTGAAATTCCCATTCAATGTTCTGTTCATTAAAGTGCTGAGATATAGGGCATGAACAGATATAGGAATAAAAGAGAGGTCCCTGTAAAGATCCAGTTTGAAATTACAGAATCCTGAGTGGTAGTCCAGGATTAGTGTAATTCTTTGCCATTTTATTTTATTTTCATTGTGTTTTTTTGTTTGATTTTTGGTTTTGGGGTTTTTTTGTTGTTGTTGTTTTTAGATTTTTGCTAAAGGGTATATGTGCTCACCAGAGAGAGAAAGAGAGGGAAGGTGAGAAATCATACCACCCTGGGGGATGATCATACCGCAATTCCTTCTTTTCCATTCTCCTCTTTGGATTTTGGGGACACACATATATGCACCTGACATGATTTTTAAGTTGCTAGGTCCAGGACTCAAACCATAATAGTCACGTGATAGTCCAGCTTCTTAACCTCTTTAACGTCCATTCCACCTGCTGGCCCCAGTGCTGTGCCATTTTTTTAAGCTTTTTATTTACATTTTTCATGAAAGAGAAGAGCAATCAGAGATAGAGACAGAGTGAGAGGCAGGCACTCCAACAGGGTTTTATGCCATAATCCACTCCCATCCTGAGCCAACCAGGATCACCAGGTACACAGAGGAGCCTGGTGTGTGTACAGGAAAGCCTAATGACATGAACCCAGGATTTTTCAATGTAGGGCCAACATCTCATAGAGTTAAGTTATAACTGTACCAACTAGTGGACCCCGATGTGCCATTTCTAACTATGACTAAGCCCGTCTTGCTAAGGAACCACTAAAAGTCACATAGAATAAAAGAAATAAAGGATGTTGGATCATTCATTAGCAATGCTGATAATCTGTGACTTCAGGTACTTCACAGTGAAGCATATTGAGTTTTGGAACACCAAACAATTTTTAAAAATTTATTTTCCTTAAAGTAAAAGAAATAACTTTTGTAAGAAACTATTCAATACCACAAATATCAATAGATTAAAATTGCCAACTGGGACCAGCAGTTAGCATAACGGCTATGTCTCTGAACTCCCATGTAGTCGACTGTGGTTTGAGTCCCAGACCCATGCCAGGCACGTGTACATGTATGCCCAGGATCCCAAGAGGAGAATGGAGGAAAAGGGATTGTGGCATGGCCATCCCCCCTAGGGGGTGATTTCTCACTTTCTATTTCTCTGTCTCTCTGGCAAGCACACACGCCCTATAGCAAAAACCTCTCAAAAAAAAAAAAATTGCCAAGTACCCCAATTACTCCCACCTGAGCTCTGAACCCTCCTCTACTGTTCTTTAGTAAATGGCTGGTAGCTTACAAAGATCAGTAATGAGAACTCAACATAAAAACTGAGAAAAAAAAAAAAGTGAAAAACCTAACCAAAAATTATGATGAACAAGGACTAAGGACAAAACAGAGAAAGAGTCCAATAAAATAGTTATTTACGGATATCTATACATAAATAGATTCACACACATATTAGGTTGTTGAGAAAGTCATGACATATTTTTCTATGCCTTTCTACGCAAAAACGAGTTATGACTTTCCAGATGACTCAACATATACACAATTTGTCCTCTTTATAAAGAACTCAGAAGAATGGCAAAAAAAAAAAAAAGGAAAATATATAAGACATAAGAACTGGAAAATTATTTGTTGATAACACATATGTTGATGTGTTTGATTGAGCCAATATGCAGTGTATTTTGTATGGAGAATTCATTTTGTATGTTGTAATGATGTATAGTGAATTAATGTAAAAATAAATTTAAAGAAAAATAAATAAGTAAAACACAGTATCATAACATCAACACAATATTTTTTCTCAGAGTTGACATTTTTAACCTTGGCTGCTAGGAAAGGAAGCTTCTGATCCTTATGTCACATGAACTCAAGATAGCAGAATCACCATTTGTTGCATCATTTTTGTAAATGTATGCATCCCTCAGTTTCTACAGTAGACAATAAAACAATTATTAAACCTTAAAAAAAAAACTCAGAAGAGTTAGAAGATTCAAAAAATAAATAAATAAATAAATAATAAGACAATATAGGGGAATGAACAGCAAGATATAATTATTCAAGAAATAAATGAAACTAGGTGTCTCAGCAGAAATACAACACTGCACAGTGCTAGGCCTACATGAGAAGAGCCCAGGTTCCACCCTGAGGCCTCCCTGTACATGCCAGGAACATAGGAGCATGCCCATGATCTGGGCTAAGGCCAGAAAGCAAATGGATAGCTGTGTGGGCACCCCGTAGGAGTGCCTATCACTCTCTCTGTCTCTCTCTCTCTCTCTGTGGCTCTCTCTCCCTCTCTCATGGAAAAAATAAACATTTCTAAAAGAAAAGAAAAAGAAACAAACGGAAGCAAAAAATAAAACATTCATAAATTAGAAGTATCTAATATACAAGGACTGAAAACATATTTGGGGATATCACAGGCAGAGTAACAAAATTGCATAGCAAAGAAGATGGGAAAACACAATCACTCATCTTTACTCATCTTTCTTAGTAAAAATTAACAGATATTATTCATGCAATTTAAAATAATTTCACATTTATGAAAAATATGCAAATAGTCCTTAAGCATGTAAAAAGCTACCCAACATACTACACTAAGGCCAGGCCCAATGACCTAGTGGTTAAGGGAACCAGACCCCACAGGACCGACGCAGGTCAGATTGCAACCCCAGCAGTGTAAAAATCAATTCAAACACACATGTGTGCATACCCAAAATCCAAACAAGATGGAGAAATGGAGGACAAAGAATTGCAGCATGACCACGCCCATTTAGGGGGTGCTTTCTTGCACGCTCTCTCTCTCTCTCTCTCTCTCTCTCTCTCTCTCTCCTGCACTTCAATGGTGAGCACACACATGCTCTGGCAATTAAAAAGAAATAGGTGACAGAGGCTAAAGATTGATGAAGAAAACTGACTACATAGCAGCACAAGAAAACTTTTTAGGGTGATGAAATTATTTTATTTTGATTGTGGGAATGACTTATTGTATACAATTGTCAGAAATCGTCATACCATACATTTTAACATGACAGAATTAATATATAAATTATTTCTCAATAAATTTGACTTTCGGGACCAGCAGTTAGCGTAATGTGTAATGGCTATGTCGCTGGACTCCCACGTAGTCGACCGCGGTTCGCATCCCAGCCCGGTGGCTTAAAACTCACTACAGGTGCATGTGCGTGCATGCGTGCCCAAGATCCCAAGAGGAGAATGGAGGAAAAGGGATTGCGGCGTAGCCATCCCCCCTGGGGGTTGATTTCTTGCTTTCTGTCTCTCTGTCTCTCTCTGTCTGTCTGGTGAGCGCACGCGCCCTATAGCAAAAACCTCTATAGATAGATAGATAGATAGATAGATAAATAAATAAATAAATAAATAAATTTTACTTTTAAAAAACTCTTTTTCTCATCTCTTACCCCAGTGACACAGAAAAGGTTTCTAAGTAATTTCACTTACTGTGTAATCACACATTTCTACTGATAGTCACTGACTCAATAAGCTCTTTGAGTGATCTCTCACTAGGTTCCCTGAGCTAATGCTTTCAAAAGTTAATAAGCTTTTCTTAAGCGTCTTGACCTCTCTAGTATATCACTCAATTTGCTTGATGCCAAGGCTTATTTAACTTCTTAATAATATTTGCTTCTCAGGTTTCAAACCTGTGTGTCCAGGTTATTCTTAATGTTATTCCATGTATCTGATCAGTTAAGTGTTATCTATTTTATTTAAATTTTTTCTGGCAAGAACTCTAAATCAACTCACATATGGGTTCAAAACTCAAAACTACAAAAAACAAAAGCTTTGAATATTTTGTTTGTATTTTTACTGCTTTAAAAAAAATCATTTCTGGGGCCGGCAGGTGGCTTAGTTCGGGGTGCTGGACTCTCACATGGCTGACCATGGTTCAACTCCCAAACCTGGTGGCTTGCTTTCTTACCTTCCCACTCTCTGTCACTCTGTCCTTTCTGTTCAAATTAAAATAAATAAATAAATAAATAAATAAATAAATAATTTCTTATTGATCTTATTTTTAACAACGGAATTTTAAAAAATAAAAAGAGCCAAATGATAGTTCCTTACTCATCATGCTAATATCTGAAGATATCACTGAGGCTCCTTATCAAAATTTTAATGGCTGGGGCTTTTTCTGGTTCTTGTCCTTTTTCCATGCTACTGTGTGAAGCAGTGAAATTCTGTTCTCATTCACTTAAGCAAGCCTGGTTTGGGTTCACAGGATAGAGTCCTGAGTCTTCAACATAGGAAGTATTTTGTGAATGTTGAAAATCCAATTTTTATCTCTGAGTTCTTTTTTCCTACCTAACAATTATTTCCCAGTTAGATTAATACAGTTAATTTTAACCTAGCAGATATTGAAATTCAAGTTAAATTCATTGCTGGATTGAAAGAGCAGAAAGTCCTCATTTACAATAATCTATAGAAAAAATATTTGGACTAATATTCATAGATTTATATAGCTAAATATTCTTTTATAAATTGGCTTGATCATTATCTGTTCTAATATGTAGGTATTTGACCTTATTTAGATAACTCCTAATAACTCCTTTGTTTCAAAAAAACTAAGGCTCTTTTCATCTTCTTTCCTAATTATTAACAGACCAAATTTTTTTCTGCTCCTAGAAAATTGAGAGCCACATTTATGCCCACATAAATCAGTGTAGGTTAAAAGGGCAGCAATTCTCCACTTCTTCCCACCAAAACACAAGTGACATTTAAAGTATACTAAATATTCACAATTTAACATACTCTCATTACTCCAGACTGTCACCGGAGGCATGGAAGGCAACTGTTTTACATAAAATTCCCCACAAGATTTCTATAATTCCATATTTTCTCTTCCATCAATCCATAATAGCCTGATGTTATAAAATCATAGTTGAACTGCATTTCTTTTGCCTAATTTCTGGCTCTGTTTTATATCCTCACACCTGTTTTTTCTTTATTCTTTCACTTCACATTTAATTGATCCTATCTTGAATTTCATGTAGCTTTGTAAGTCACCTTAAATCCTTTCTAAAACAAGACAAGGAATAAATAATCATTCCATGTCTCTGCAAAAGCAATCTCTCCTCATCTACCCTAGATAAGTCCTTAAAACTTTAACTTCTTGCTGTTCCTTAACGATACTGTATTGACTACAAGTATCAAGATCCATGAGTTAGTGACCTCTTATTTATCAGTTCTCTCTTCAAAATATTTAATGCTGCATACAAAATTACAAGGAAAACATCCACGTACAACTTAAATGTACAGGCCCATATAGATATCAAATTGTTTTGCACAGATAAAGAGCCAGCTCGCTGCCTTCTATACAGTTACTCCAATTTTTAAATGCTCTAATGTGAGACTGCTAGGGCTTGGGCACTGACATAATGTTTTAGTGCTATTTTTAAAACCACTAATAAACACTCCAAATAGCAGAATTGCACCTCTGCTCTACTGAGTCTCCCTAAGTTGTTGTGAAAGAAAAAAATGTGTAACAGAATCACATTTTTATCTGAAACAAAAATGCCTACTAATTTAACTCAGAAAAGTAGACATTTCAAATTGGTGCTTTCATAAAGTAATCTACAGTTTAGTGTTACTTAAAGGAAAAATTAGTTATAAAAGTTTAAAAATGCACAAAATAGCATTCTATTTATACCATTTTATAAAAATAATGTCCTCTCATTTCCCCCGAAGTTATCTAACCAAACAAGAGACCATCTGTAAGTATTAGGAATCGCCATAGAGCAAAGTTTGATGTTAAAAAGTTGGACACTTCACTCACCTACTGCAGGACAGAGTATTGCCCATATACAGATACTAAACCAACTGTCTAAGCAATTTCTTGTGTTTAGAAATTCAGTGCCACTATTATGGCTCACAATTTGGCTTATGATGCATTTGTAAGCAAACAGCCTGACAAGCACCCTAGTGTATTTCAGGATGACTGACAGGGCACAGTGGCTCAAGGAAGAAAGGGGGATGGGTGCTCTTAAAGCAACATGCCAGTTAAGAGTGACAGAATCAAACCTAAAGTTCTGTTTTTCAAATCTGCAACAAAATAAAGGTATTTTGTCCAAGATCAACTTTTTTTTTCCTTTGGAGAGGCTTTTGCTATAGGATTCTTTTTAACAAAAAAAACTTTCATGAGCACTATGCACCAAAAACACTGTAAATTCTAAAGTGGCTTTGAGAATTTGTGAAAATAGAAAGAGCAAAATATAAAACAAGCATGTTATATGATAATTCCAAGAACCTATCAAGCATCTAAATTACTTTAAAATATTCTAAATATTTTTAACAGAAATTAAATCAGGATACCCAGAGAAAAGCAGTTTCTAATCTCACCTTCAGATATTTGTCAATACTTCTTAAAACAGTCATTTATAAACTAGTAATGAAAGGAGTTTTAAGGCCAGCCCCTGGTGTGGTGGTTAAGGTGGCTGGATCACTGATGGCCAGCCACACAGATCGTGGACCCTGCAACTTGTGAAACACATTGGCACATGTCTATGTGCCCAAAATCCTGAAAGGAGAAAAAGGGATTGTGCTATGATCATTCTCCATGGGGATCCTTTTTTACATTCTTTCTCTCTCGTCCTCTGGGGAAAAAAAATTAAGTAATTCAAACATCTTTGATTAATTGGAATTGTTATTAGGAATAGAGCCTTTAGATCCATGCATTTTTCCCCTTTCTGTATGTCTTCCCTATGCCCTACATCCATGGTCAAAAAAAAAGACCTGAATATTAGGAAACTCAAAATATGGGCATTTCCATATTATTTTGACTTAGGGAAATATTTTAAAGCTACATTGGCTTAATTCCTCACATTTCTAATTGTTATATGTTATTTTACAATAGTCTGCATTGCTCATTCCTGTTATAATTAATATAGTAATCTACCCTTTTTTTTTTAAACCACACTTTTTTTTAAACACAGTTCCTCATTTGACCAGCAGAGGGTGTCATTAGATTCTGAAAGCTCATAGGATTACACCCAACGACATATTTTCATACTTTAGCTAGGAACTGGGATGGACATCAACTTTCCTTAGTAAATGTGTTTAGAAATATCCTATTTAGTTTGCCCATGCAAATTTGACTTATTGCTTCTCCTCTGTGTCAATCTACCATTATTTTTTCCTCTGTCACTCTACCAGAAGCATACTCTGAAGAAAAGCATTCAAAGGCTAGGAAGTAACAGAAATGGGTTCAGCTACCATAAAAACTTTCCACAACCCTAAATTTTTCTGGGACAAAACAAATAAACAAACAAAAACCTACATAAAGATCCCAAGTCCCATTTAGAATATCAAAAATAAATTCTGAAGAAAATAGAACCAAACTATATAACAATCTCTCTTCAAAATTACATATGAGGGTCTTTTTAGAAGTTTTTCAGGAACCAGCCAATGACATGATGGTTACATTGCTGAACTCCCACACAGTCAACCATGGATTGAGTCCCAGATCCAGAGGCTTAAACTCACACCAGGCACATGTATGTGTATGCTCAAAATCCCAAGAAGAGAATGGAGAAGGAGATTGTGATGCGGCCATTACAATCTTGCTTTCTGTCTCTCTCTATCTGACTCTCCAGCAATCACATGTGCCCTATAGCAAAAATCTCTCTTAAAAAAAAAAAAGTTTGTCAAATGAGCCAGCAGGTGACTAAGCTGCTGGATTCCCACATGACTGACTATGGTTCGAGTCCTAGACCTGACAACTTTAAAGTCATGCCAGGTGCATGTACATATGTGCCCCAAATTCCAGGAGGAGAATGGAAGAAAAGAGATTGTGGCATGGCCATAACCTTGCTGGTGAATAATCGCTCACTTTCCCTTTCTCTGTCTCTGTCTCTGTCAGGTGAGCACATGCACTCTATGGCATAAACCTTTTTTTTTTTTTAAAGGCATTTTCCATTAACTTTTTGATGACCCCCTCCCCCCAGGACATGTATAAACTATTTAACTTATATTTTGTAACTTCCCTATTTTTTTGAGAGGTTTTTGTTGTAGGGCGTGTACACTCGACAAAAAGAAAGAGACAGAGAGAAAGTGAGAAATCACCCCCAGGGGGGATGGCCACTCCACAATCCCTTCTCTTCCATTCTCCTCTCGGGATCTTGGGCACACACACACACACGCCCCGTGTGAGTTTAAGCCACCAGGTCCAGGACTTGTCCTGCAGTCGACTACATGGGAGTCCAGCGACATAGTCATTACGCCAACTGCTGGTCCCATAACTTCCCTACTTAATATTTGCTGGTTATCCTTTATATATTAGAGACAATGGGCTATTTTTTTTTTTTAATTTTTGCCAGAGAGCACATGCACTCACTGGAGAGAGACAGAGAAAGAGTCAGAAAGGGAAAGTGAGAAAGCACCCACCATAGAGAATGGTCACATCACAATCCCTTCTCCATTTCTCTCCATCAGGATTTTGGGTATGCATGTATACAGGCCTGGTGTATTTCTCAAGCCACTGGGTCCAGAATTCAAAACATATGGTAGACCATGTAGGATCCAGCAGCCTTAACCACCAGGTCACAGGTTGATCTTAGGCTTAGTTTTAAAGATACAGTTTCTGTTATCACAGCATTAAAAGATTTTTTTATGATCATGCAGTGTTATAAGTAACAAACTTTTCATAAAATCTATCAGTTCCTGATTTTGTAATTTTGCCTCTTAGTTAGGAAGCCATTAACACCAATTTCTCTAATTACTCTCAAAATTTTTAGTTTAATTAACTAAAATAATTAACTACAATATATTTATCTTGAGTGAGGATCAAACTTTTCTATGCTTCTCCAAAGCTATGTCACAAACATCGAGTTTAGTAAGTTGGGGATATCAGGTGTTGTGGTGGTTAAGGTGCTGGATCCCACATGGCCAGCTTCATGGTTCAAGACCCAAGCCAGTGACCTGAAAAACACACCAAGCATGTGTGTGTGTGCCCAAAATCCTGAGGGGAAAATAGAAAAAAACATATTGCTGTGTGGTCAGTCCCCCTGGAGTGTGACTTCTCTCTATCTATCTATCTCTATCTTTATCTCTCTATCTTTCCAGCTAGCACATATGCCCTACAGAAAAAAATCCAAAAAGTAATAGTAATAATAAAGTTTAGTAAGTTAACAATGGAAAAAATAAAAATTAAACAGACCCAAAGGCTCAAAGAATGATTTTTATACTCCTGAACTTGTCGCTGATGAAGTATACTTTATGCAAAAGTATTAAATTCCCAAACAGAAAAGAAATGATCGTTCTTCTCCTCAACTGTCATAGGAAATTATAGCTTCTTTTTATTTAAAAGAGAATTCTATTTCTGACAATGAAAGCAACTAAAAGCAATTAAAAGAAACTTCTCTATGAAATCACTTCTCATTCCTGAATATGGTACTTTCTTTCCTCATCTAATTATTAATAATAGCCAGGTAAAAAGCATATTTTACATTTGGAAATACAGTATTACACTTCTTCAACTATTATTGACTCTTCTATGAAATTTTATAGCTTTAGTTTTCTAACCAACATATTCTCTGTATTATAAAATAATTAGAATTACTTCTCAAGGGGGCTAGCAGGTGGTGTGGTGGTTTGAGCACTGGACTCCAACATGGCCAAGTTACAGTTACAGTCATGGCCCTGGAGGCTTGCTTTTTCACTCTTGCTCTCATTCTCCCCTCTCTCTGGTGATTTCACAAGCCCTACAGGAAAATTAAAATAATAGTAATAATAAATTAATAAAAAAGAATTACTTCTCAAATTAACTTATAAGATAAGCACCCAAAAGAAAACTAAAAAGCCAGTTTTATTGGTAATTTGCTTATCCTTTTTGCCAACCACCCACACATTTTGGATATACAAATAACTAATTGTTTTGTCTTTTTTCATCTAATCACTTAATTCCATCTTACTTTCTGCACTTGGCTCCTAACACAGGATACCCTGAACTTTGTTTCATTCTGTTGCTTTTAGTTTCTCCAAGTGCCTTAACAACTTACATCTGAAGACTTTAGTCTCAGTTGTATTAATAGCTTAAAAAAAATTTTAACAATAATGCTTAGGAGAAAGGGGAACTTAAATGACTGGTCAATACATACTACTTATTTAAATACTACATTTAACTTTTAGCAAAAATGTCCTCAGACATTTTATGTTCTTTTTGAATTTTTGATACACCTTTCATATTGTTCATTTTCTCTTCAAAACAACTTTTTACATCCCTAAACTATTTCAATGGGTTTGTTATATTCATTCCACTGATCAAGTCTAGAGCAAGCTCTGCCTCTGACACATTAAATTTGAAAAGGTTGAGGTATGTGTGCATGTACAAATGGGTTATGTCCCATGAGTAGTTGGGACTGCAGAATCTAGGAACAAAGAGAAAAAACAAACTGAGAAACAAAGTTGTGGCAACTATTAATTTCACATCATAATCTATGAGATTAGATGAGATTCCCCAATATCAACTATCGAAAGAGCTAAGGCAGCCAAAGGCAGTACTTTCAAACAAACATACCATGAGGAAAAAGAAATGTCATGAGAAATGTAGTAACAGCCCAGCTGTAGTGGCACAAGTAGTAGGGTACCACTGCATGACACTAGAACCACCTGAGAGGCCTGAGTTTCGATGCCTGGTATACGTGAACACAATGGGCACACCCGTGGTCGGCTGACTGGGAAGCCAGGAAGACCAAAGGAAGGTCCCGGAATGGCAAGACATTGCCAGGGCATTCTCTCTCTCTCTAAAATAATTATTTTTTAAAAAAGAAAAAATAAGAAATGCAAGACAAACTGGGTTCAAATTCAAACTCTACCATCTTTTGCTTGTCCACAGTGACCCCAATTTGTGAAATATGACTTGTAAAGCTGCTTTGAAAACTAATCTCTTATAAAATTACTCATAGACTATAATAGAGTGTTAATTACAGTGCTAAATAATCCATTAATCAATTACTGCTATTTTGTGGAAAGATGCTTTCTTGTGGAATTCTTCCAAACCAAAATACCATTGAATTCTAGAGGGCTACTGTGAGAGATATCAAATAGATTGCCCACCTGATTTTGAAATGGATAAAGTGTCATTAAGTTCACACATTTTTAATTTAGCAAAATAAATCTGTTTACCAAAGGAAGTCATCTACCCTACTGATGACAATTTACAATTAGATAACAAGGAAACATGGCCCTAAAATGGAAGAGCTTTAGAGCTGTTTCCAAAGTTGTAATAAAATACTTAATAGAGAAAATGAATGACACACTAACATATATTAATATAGCATACATATTTTTAGAGGAACGAGTATATGGTAGTTAGTGTATAGGCTACTGAACTAAAACCAAAAAATAACAATAAGTAAAAAATAGAAACTTCTGTGTCATTCCCACACAAGACTCATGGAGTTGTGCCAACCTGTCTCATTTCAGAGCAGAGGGCCATTCAATCACCGAGGCTATATTAGAGAGAGAAAAGTCCTTTCTCCCACACTCTGTTACCAAAAATAACAAAAACTAGAGAGCAATGGATTTCACTCTCAAGTAGCCATCTGTTTTACTCATGTCCCCCATTGACATTCCTAAAATTCAAGTCTACTGACTTCACGTAATACAGCAAATAAGATATAAGTACTAACAAAGAAAATTAGTTTTACAAAAGTCATAATTTCTCTAAACTGTACACAAAATAACTGTGATAGTCACTAAATTTAAACTATAACATCATTTCTATTGGGCCTTTAAGTATATTCAGAAAAATAAAGTTCAAAACAAAGAAAGGTAAAATAATTAAATCCGATCACAAATGCAATGAATTGCATTTCTCTTACTTCAAATGATAACACTGCCCAACAATCTGAGTAACACACACACACATACTGCAAGCAAATCTGCTTTTTATTTCCTAGGTCTTAGGTACACAGAATTAGACTGAAATAACCAGTCATGTTATGTTATTCAGCTAAAGGCACAATGGTGGAAAACAAAAAGCTTGTTTTGTCTTATTTTTCTGTGGTCATATTCTATATTCCTTATCCTCAGTTTCATTTCTCTCATTTCTCACAGTACTTAGTGGATACCTTCCCGTTCAATATTCCATAACTTTTCTTACACATGATATATGTCTCTGAAATAATATACAGCCTTATGTATGGGTGCATTTTAACATTTATGCACAGTATTATACTTCCCATCTTTACTTCTCTCTCTCTACTCAACGTTGTTTTTATGGTCTATCCATGTTGAACTATACAGATGGAGTAAACATTGCACGTTTTCTCACTCGGCATATAGTCCCAGCCTTGCTGTCCCTTGCCTTATTCTGCTGTGGAAGCTGAACATGATTTCCCAGCCTTCTTTGCAACTTAGAATAGCATATGAAAGAATTCTGGCCAGTGAAATGTCAACAGATGTCTGAGAGGGTCAAGATTTTGCTTTCCCTATAAGAAGGAATTCAGATATACTTGCCATAGCCCTTGGTCCTTCCTTCTCCTGACTATGGTATGATGTCTGGAAATAAAGCCAACTTACTACAAAGCTGAGGAGGAAGAATGACAGAGTAGAACTATAGGAAGAGTTTGGGCTCTTGATGTCATTGGCTCAAAACATCTTTCCCTCAGACTTACTGAGAAAAATGAATTTCCAGTTAAAATAAAGGATGTCGGTTTTTTCTTTTATTTTACATAGTGTGGCATTCCATCAGATATATTCATAATGTATTGGGTTTTCAGGAAAGTCATGACACATTTTTGCATAGAAAAATACATCATGACTTTCCTGAAGATCTAATATTGTATCTACTCCTACCACTATTCAAGGATATTTAGGTAGTATTCCACTCTTGCTATGGAAAACTGCTGTAATAAGCATTCTTATATTTGTCTCTCTGTGTACCTCTAAGAGTCCCGCTAGTGTATATAATTTTGTTATAAGCTGAATTGTGTCCCCTCAAAAGTACATATGTTAAAATCCTAACCTCTCAGTACCCCAGAACACGATGTATCTGGAGACAGGGCTTTTAAAGAGATAAATATGTTAAAATGAGGCTATCAGGGTCAGCCATAATTTAACCTGACTGGTGTCCTTATAAGACGAGATTAAGACACACAGAAGAGACATCAAAGATGTACACACAGAGGAACTATTATGTGAAGAAGGTAACATATGCAAGATAAAATAAGAGACCACAGGAAAAACCTCAAACCTGTCAACACCTTGATCTTGAACTTCTGGCCTCTGGAATTGTAAGGAAATAAATTTATGTTATTTAAACTACCCAATCTGTGGTATTTTCTTCCTTTTTTTTTTTTTTTGTACCAAATTATGTTTATTCATTGAAGAACGTGATATTTTCTTATGGCAGGCCCGCCGCGTGATATTTTCTTATGGCAGCCCCGCTGAACTAACACAATTCAGAAGTAGATTTCTGGGTCAAATGTATATGAGCATTCAATTTCAATAAATAATGCCAAGTTACACATCATCAGAGCATGTGGGTTCATATGTCCCTCACTCCTCACCAACACAAGATATTACATGACATTTTAAATTCTGCCAATATAGGAAGTGCAAAACAGGTCTTGTTGTTTTTATCATTATTGTTATTATCCTTGTTACCAATGTATTGTACATTTCACTGCTGTTTTAATTTGTACTTCTGACTACCAGTATAATCAGTAATCTCTTTATAGGTTGATTAGCCAGGCACTAAAGTATTCTTTCTGTGAATTGCTTATTTATATTCTTCATCTATTTTTCTCCTAGTTTGTCTTTTTCTTACTGATTACAAGGATTCCCTGTGTATCCTAAATATTAGATCATCAGGAAAGTCATGACGTAATTTTCTCTTCTTCTATGCAAAATGTGTTATGACTTTCCTGACATAATCCTGTCAGTGATATCTTTTGAAAATATCCTCTCTTGTTTGATACGTATCTCTTTATCTAGGATATTCCCCCTTAAATATTCTACCATCCGGTATGTAAAAGTTCCATTTTCTTCACATTCTTATAGATACTTGGTGTTGCCAATTTTTACCAATCTAGTGGGCATGATAAATTATCATATTTTTTTTTAATTTGTAGTTACCCAATAACCAATGAAGCTTCTTTTCACTTACTTATTGGTCATCCCAGTTTTATTTTCTGTGAATTACCTTTTCACATTTCATTGACCCTATAGATTTTTCCCTATTTGGCTGGTTATCTTTTTCTTAAAAATTTTTAGGAGTTCTTTTTAAAATCTTATACTAAATCATTTTTGTTAAATGGTCTATCACTCAGCTTTCACCACAACTACCTAGCAAACCACCGAAAAAACCAGTGGCATAAGGTAACATTTATTGGGGCCAGCAGGTGACGTAAGTAATTAAGGCACTGGACTCTCACGTGATAGACCACAGTTCAAGTCCCAGACCAGCAGTTTGAAACACATTGGGTATGTGTGTATGTGTGCCCAAAATCCAGGGAAGAGAATGTATTGCAGCATGGCCATATCCCTGCTGGATGATTTCTCACCTTCTGTCTCTCTGTCTCTGTCTCTCTGGAGAGCACATACACCCTATAGCAAAAATCTCTCAAAAATAAATTAATTAAGGGACTAGCAGTTAGTGTAATGGCTATGCTGCTGGACTCCCACGTAGTCGACCGTGGCTTGGACTCACACCGGGCACGTGTGCGTGCGTGCCCAAGATCCTGAGAGGAGAATGGAGGAGAAAGGATTGCGGCGTGGCCATCTCCCCTGGGGAGTGATTTCTCGCTTTCTGCCTCTCTGTCTCCCTCTGTCTTTCTGGCGAACTCGTGCCCTATAGCAAATAAATAAATATAATAAATTAATTAATTAACATGTAAAAGATAACATTTATTCCCTCTGTGGCTTAAGAATCCAGATCTGCTCCACAATTTTCTCATCTTCCTTCGATAAATAAGCAATCTGGAACATGTTCTTCTCATGGTAATGACAGAAATACACAGGGGCAAGTAGCAACATTATAGTGCTTCTTAAGGTGTGGGTTCCAAATTGGCACTCTGCCTCTCTGCCCACATTCCAACAGGCAAAGCAAGTCATATCGCCAAGTCTCTCACTAATGGAATAGGAAAGCACACAATACTGCTAGTAAAAAGAGTTACATAGTCACATGGTGACAAGGATGGAGAAGACTGTGGAAGAACAATCCAATTGCTCTCATGTGGATGAGTTGTAAATATAGCCTCTCAACTGGTAGCTTTTATTTTTCTTCTTTTATAGTATCTTTTTCTCAAAAAGTTTTTATATTAATGTATTGGGTTGTTGGGAAAGTTAAGATGCATTTTTGCATAGAAAAACATGTCATGACTTTCCCAACGACTTAATAATTAAATATTTCAGTATTTTACTTTATGTTTTGAGGATCTAATTCAAGAAATTATTTCCAGCTGGCACGATGGCCTAGTAGTTAAGGTATCCAAATCCCACATGGCCGACCACATGATTTAAGGCCTAGACTCGGAGGGTTGAGGAATAGAAAGGGTGTGTGTGTACCCAAAAGCATGAAAGGAGGGAGATATGGAGAAGAAGGGGTTGGGGCATGACTATTCCCCATGAAGGAATGCTTTCTCTTGTCCCTCTTTCTCTCTGTCTCTTTCTGACAAGACCACTCTCCCTCCACCAAAAAAAAAAAAAAAGTTATTTCCTACCTAATATCATAAATATATTTTCCTATTCTCCTGTACTTTTCCCTAGAAGAATGCAATCATGGAGATCGACAACCAATATTCAAGTTAGTATGTGCATAAATGTAAGCTTGTATCATTTAGACTAAGGGCCAAGGGACCAAAGTTAAACAGGTCATCAAGTTAAAATACCCAAGCATACTTATTAATGATGAATTTTTAAGCTGAGCTTTAAAAGCATATTAATTATGCAGGCTGAGAAGAAGAAAAAGACACAGGAATTACAAAGAACCACAAAACTTGATATTCTTTCACAAACATAGCATAAAACCACAGGAAAAATATATACAGTCTTCTGAAATCATTCTATCTTGGAAAAAGAAAAAAGAACTCAAAAATTATAAACAATATATGTTATGATGCCATATTTGCAAAATTGGCATGTATTTGTGATAATCATTGAGTCTACATCAATGGTTTTGGATAAAAATGAGGTCACACCTATTAATTTTTCAAGTTAAAAACACCACCAAATTGCCAGATTGGCAGGGAGTTCAGTATCTCTTGTGTCCCTCAAAGTACTCAAAAAACTCTGGAGGCCTCAAATTCTACATGTGTCAGAGGGCAAAACCCAGAGAACTGGATTAGAATATAAGCAGGCTCTGTTGAAGGAGGCTGGTGCTCTGCTCCTGGCACAGTTTACTAATGAAAACGGATCCTCTGCAGTCCCCTGTGAGCTTTTCTCCTGCTGTGCTCTTGCCATCGTTGCTGCAGATCCCATCAAAGGACACAATGATTCTTCAAGACAGAAGCAGTCTTTCTTCAGACGTATGGCATGGCACCCATGTCTTCAGCTTTTTAGTTTCTCAAGCACAGTGACTGGTCAGGAGGACCTTCCAGATCAGTCATAGGTGTGCCAGAAACAGCCCCTCCTGGAGGAAAGCAAAAGGGGTGGGGGGTGGGGGGGGTAGTGCGAGGTTATAATTTAAGAGTCTTTGACATTCTTTCTCATTGATAGAACTTAATCAGGACCACTTTGATGCAAAACAAACAAACAAACTCTCTAATAACAAATATGTTGTAAAAGGGAAGAGTCCCAGTCTTCGTTCTTTTCCTCTCTGATGGCTCAAATATCCTCCAGTGCTCCCAAATGCTGACCAGCCTGCTGCTGAAAGAGAACTGGGAAGGGCAACCTTCGTCAAATTAGAATAAATAAATTAAAACCCTATTATACCAGTATCTGAGACACAAAAGGATAAGGATCTCACATTAACAATTTGTAAACACTGGAGAAAACAGTGCTTATACACTATTTGTTCAATATTTGTTCAGCATGCAATATTGCATGTGCTATGCCATATGTGGAGCAAATGTATACTTTTTTTAAAAAGTACCAGTTGTTTACTAGAAATTCAAATCACACTGTGTATTCTGTACCTTTACTTGCTAAACCTGGTCACTACATTGTCTACTTCATGAATAACACAAATGTGGGGAGAGAGGACTGGAACTCACTTGTGCCTGAATGACAGAAGTCACAGAATCAAACTTCACATCCTACCCATGTATCTCCACATCCTATCAAAGACTTGATGCTGGCACAGCTAACTAACTAGTAAGGTAGACACTCTTACTGAAGAGGAGCTGCTTGTTGGATAGTCAGACATGTTTCCTAGCCACCTCCCAGTGTTGCAGGAAACAGACCGCTGAGGAATCAGGCAACACACAGAGACTAGGAGAACGCAAGTTTATTATACCAGTGGGCCCAGAGGAGTTTGTAATCAAAAGTCTGGGCCTTGACTTGAGGAAGTTACAAGGGTTTTATAGTCAGGGTTCACAGGTGTTGTAAACATAGGCAACTACAAAAGTCTCAAAACAGCAGGTTGCCTTCCCTAGTTCCTATAGAGACCAGCAATCTGTTGAAGCAGGCAATTTACAAAAATGGAACAGCTGTCAGTTAGATAGCAGACAGGATCCATATCACCAGCAATACGTTTATAACAATATTCAGACGGATTTCAGTTCCCAGAAATACAATATAGGATGAAAGGAGACAAGGAAAGAATGACATACTGTGTCCTGGGATAAGACAGCTCCAATAGAGGCACATACAAGAAAACCCAAGTTAAAGTGTACAGTGGAGATTAGATCCTATGCATCTCATTTGGAAAAGTGAACAAGTTGCTTCAAACTATCTAGGATTAAACTGCCTACGAGTAGAGGACCAACTAATAGAAACAGGAAAAAATAGTTATCCCAATGGATATCCCAAAAGCTAATCCCAAAATTTAATGAGATACTTGTCCTCCACTTTAAGATGTAAGAGAGAAATTCTGTAATACCAAGGTTGGTAAAAATCACCTTAAGTGAGCTCAAAGGGGATATACATATCTCATTTATAAAAAATACCAAGACTAAATAAATCTTGTCTTTCAGAAATAAGTAAGTAGAAAAGCCCAAAATCCAAAAGCATAAAAGAAGACAATGTCTTAAAGATGCATGAGGAAATTATCTCCAAGACAAAAGAAAGTATAAACTACATCAACCCTGTGTTTTCAAATACCCAAAAATATAAATTCAGTGGAAATGGTGATGGAAAAGCTAAATAAAACAAAAAGAA
Source organism: Tupaia belangeri chinensis (assembly GCF_000334495.1). Classification (NCBI taxonomy): domain Eukaryota; kingdom Metazoa; phylum Chordata; class Mammalia; order Scandentia; family Tupaiidae; genus Tupaia; species Tupaia belangeri. The sequence continues at coordinate 3,023,099 of NW_006159730.1, read as the reverse complement.
AGTTGACTGAAGTAAGAGTCAGGATAACAAAAGATGTGGCAAAGATTAAACATCCAAGATTTCAGCAAAACCAAAAACACCATTAAATAATTAAAACTTGAATTGGAGGAATCATTCCTCTCCTTTTACCTTCCTGCTTCTCTGCTAGCAACTTCATCATTCACAGAGCAAAAGAAGCAAAGAATGGAGCTGCTACCCTGGACTTAATTCTTACCAACCAAGAGGAATCTGTTAGTGAAGTGGAAGTGACAGGAACCCTGGGGAAAATTGAACATATCACCTAAGAGTTCATTACAGGAAAGAAAGAAAACACAAAGCAAAGTAAGACAAGTATCTTAGCTTGCTTAGAAGTTCCAAGAAAATTTAAGAATGTTCCAGAGCTATAGATTCTAAAATAAAAGGTCAAAAAATTCCCACTACTACAATCACAAATGAGGAAAAAATGAGAAAGTGTATAGATCACTCAATATATCCTACATGGAACTTTTTAAAGGATATATAATAGAAAAAGGAGGAGGGCAAAGGTAAGGAAGGATGAACACAACAGTGTAGTTCTGGCCTATTAGAAGAATGGACTACACTTGATTATATTTTGATCAACGGGACTGGGGAGAAATGTTCACATATTGAAATGCTCACATTGTAAGCTAAAGAATGTGATTGAATGTATATACAAAAATAAATTAATTAATTTAAAAAAAAAAAAAGAATGGCCTAAACCTAGAGTAAGTGAAAACCTATGAAAAAATCCAACACAAGAAATGTTAGGTTGTATTTAAAAGTGGAAGAGCCAGAAAAGTGGAAACTCCCTTCTCCAGTCCCAGATAGATTTTATAATGTTAACAAGTGACAGAGAAAAAGCAAAATGACCAGGTATTTTGGCTGCTTCCATCTTGTCAACCAAGGAGAATGGTCTATAAAATAGAAAGATTGAACCAACAGTCTTGAGAAGAAATTAATAAGACAGGAGAAAACAGAGAGGGGGATGCTTAACTGCTTAGATAAATGTTCATTTCTAGGAGCCAGATGGTGGTACAGTGGTGACATAACTGAACCCATATGGAAGAGGTCCTGGGTTTGTGTCCTAGAGCCTATCTGAGCACATGGGGCACACACATACTCACATGCCCATAAGCCCAGCTGACCAAGACAGGGATCAGATCCTGGATAAAATTCCTGTCTCTCTATCTTGGGGAAGAAATAAATAATTTTTAATGTCTATTCTATTAAAGCAGGATTTTTTAATCTTCGGCATTACCCACATTTTGGACTAGATAATTCTTTGTTCTGGGAGACTGTCCTGTGTGTTTCAGGTTGTCTAGGAGCATCCCTGGTCTCTATCCACTAGATGAAAAAAGCATCCAACCCATCCCCAGTTGTAACAATCAAAAATGTCTCCAGAATTGCTGGGACCAGCAGTTAGCGTAATGGCTATGTCACTGGACTCCCATGCAGTCGACCGCGGTTCGCATCCCGGACCCGGTGGCTTAAAACTCACGCTGGGCGCATGTGTGGGCGTGCCCAAGATCCCGAGAGGAGAATGGAGGATAAGGGATTGCGGTGTGGCCATCCCCCCGGGGGGTGATTTCTTCTTTCTATCTCTCTGTCTCTCTCTGTCTGGCGAGCGCACGCGCCCTATAACACAAACCTCTTAAAAAAAAAAAAAAAGTCTCCAGAATTGCCAAATGTCCTCTGGGAAGCAAAAGTACCCTGAGTTAAAAACCACTACATCACAGAACACTGTAAAACATGTGTACAGTATCACAGAATTCTTGTGAGCAGTAGTAATGGAAAATAGCAGTGGTAACAGAAATCTGAGAACTGACAAATACTGGCCCATTATCAGAAAGGTGGGCTCTGAAAATTAAAGTCGGTGAATCTTATGTTGATCCCTAACAAAGTAACAAATATTGTTAATTAGAAAAGAGTAATGATCTTATGACACCTTGAAAATAGATTCATTAAAAGTCACTCATACTAAACTAATTTCCTTCTCTTCCTTTTTTTAATATCATTAATAAAGAGAGAAAAGTCATTCCACTAAAACATTTTTTTTAATCTTTTGTGACATCCTCTGACCAAAAGAAATGTAAGCTCACTCATATACTGTTGGTCAGAGTGCACACTAGAAAAATCCCTTTGGAAGGTAGTCTGACAGTACCCATAAAATTGCATATGCAGAGGGATCAGGACCACCAAAGACCCTCTGTCCATACTTCACCCATCAGCCCCCCAGACCTAGCCAAGGAGCCAGGGGATAAGCCAATTAGCAGCCATCTATATTTGAGTTCTGAGCAGCCCCATTCAGGGATTAGGACCACCGAAGACCCTCTGCCCAGACTTCACCCTCCAACCCCCAGAACTAGCCAAGGAGCCAGGTTAGCACACCCTACTCATTCTATCTCTCTCCATCTTTCTATATTTTTTTTTAATTTTTAAACTTCTTAGCTCTCTGCTGCTCTTTTCAATTCTTACCTTTGCCTCTGCCCCTATAGGATAAGGCAATCAGCAGCCATCTATATTTGAGTTCTGAGCAGTTTTCATTTTTTTGTCAAATTTCTTTTCTCTTTTTTTTTTTTTTTTTTTGAGAGGTTTTTGCTATAGGGTGCGTGCGCTTGCCAGACAGAGAGAGACATAGAGACAGAAAGCGAGAAATCACCCCCCAGGGGGGATGGTCACGCCGCAATCCCTTCTCCTCCTTTCTCCTCTCAGGATCTTGGGCACGTACGCATACGTGCCCGGCGTGAGTTTTAAGCCACCGGGTCCGGGATGCGAACTGCGGTCGACAACGTGGGAGCCCAGCGACATAGCCATTACGCTAACTGCTGGTTCCCTCTTTTCTCTTTTTTGATTTTATTTTTTTCTTTTCTTTTTTTTTTTTTTGGAGGGGTTTTTGCTATAGGACATATGTGCTCACCAGAAAGACAGAGAGAGACAGAGAGATAGAGAGAGACAGAGAGACAGAAAGTGAGAAATCACCCCCCAGGGGGGATGGCCACGCTGCAATCCCTTCTCCTCCATTCTCCTCTTGGGATCTTGGGCATGCACGCACACGCGCCCAGCGTGAGTTTAAGCCACTGGGTCCAGGACTCGAACCATGGTCAGCTACATGGAACTTCAGCGACAAAGCCATTATGCTAACTGCTGGTCCCATCCTTTTCTTCTTTACCTTTCTCACTTTTTGGCTCAGCCTCCACAAGGTCTATATGCTCAATGTAGCCAAATATCTGAATACTTTTAGGGTCAGATTAATCCTCAATTTTCATTGGATCAGTTTTGCAAAGGGAGAAAAATGGTACTGTTCAGAGACTGCTCATCAGCTCCTCCTGCATACCTCTGAAAGCTCAGATTTAACTCCAAAAACTAGGAAAAAGCATATAATCCATCAGATGACAAGAAACCACTGCAGAGACACAAGAAATATGAGAAACCAAAAGAATATTTATCCTCTAAGGGAAAAGAATAACTCCTCTTCCTCCACAGAGAATACAAGGGGATTCATGGAAATGTCAGATAAAAATTTTAAATATTCATAATGACAAAGCTAACAGAGATCCAAGGGAAGAGAGACAACAAACTCCAGAAGGTGCAGGAGAAAAGAAACAAGTTCCAGGAGGTGAGGAAGTTCCTGCATGATCTGAAAGAGGAGATATTCACCATAAAAAAGAATCAAACATAATTGTTAAGAGATAAAGTCTCCCTTGAAAATATCCAAAGCAGGTTAGATCATGCAGAAGATCAAATCTCAGATGTAGAAGATAGAACCTCTGACCCAGAAAAATTCACTAAAAAGACTGAGAAAATAACAAAAAAAAAAAAATGAGAATAACTTACGAGTAATATTAGATACCATTAAACTCCCAAACATAGTGATCATTGGTATCTCAGAAGGTGAAGAAACTAATAAGGGCATTGATGATCTATTCCATGAAATCCTGGAAGAAAACTTTCCAAATCTAGAGAGGCACTCAAATATCCAAACCCAAGAAATACGAAGGACCCCACATAGATTCAACCCAAGAAGATCTTCCCCAAGGCACATCATAGCCAGATTGACCAAAACCACAGGCAGAGACAAGATACTAAAATTGGCAAGAACGAAACATCAAGTTACTTTCAAATGATATCCCATCAGGCTAACATGAGACCTCTTGTCAGAAGCAATGCAAGCAAAGAAAGAATGGGAAAATATATTCAGTGTTAAGTGAATAACAATTTCAACCAATATTGTATCCGGCAAGATTATCCTTCATATGGGAGGAAAATCCAGAAACATTCTCAGATAAACAAAACCTGAAAGAATTTATCAACACTAGACCAGCTCTTCAAGAAGTGCTGAAGGAAGTGCTATACCAGTAAAACTGAAGACAGACAAAAATAAGAGAACAAGAAATGATCAAGAAAAAGGCCAACTGAATGGTAGGGACAAGTTCAGAAATATCAATAATAATGTTGAATGTTGACATCCAGGATTGAAATGGAAAGATCAGACCACAGTAACACTGCAAATTTAATAGAAGAGATATTAATTACATGAGTCTAAACTAGTGAAATAGAATTTTTTGACTTTAGACTAAAACATTACTAATTTTCTTTGATGCTTTGATTTCCATATTTAAGGATGTTTGTCTTCCCTTAAAATGTTGATAGGTGCATCTACCTACTATTTGTACTGAATCTTAACCTTTTTCCTGGCTTTAAGTTTTTAGCAAATTTCTCTTAACATGTTTTTTCTTTTGATCTATTAAAACTAAAACTGTTTCTCTTGAACTTAAAAATGCATTAAAAGACCTATTAATACCTAAAAAAAATGCATATGCACTAATTCTTGGGCTAAGCAATGTCACTTCTAGGAATGTGAACATATGCCAAAAGAAGCATGTCAAAGATTTCAGTATTGTTTATGATAAGAAGAAACAACTAATATGTGTTTCAATAAGGAACTACTTAAATTGTCATGTATTTTTTCACTGCTATGTCCTTAAATGAATAGAGGGTCAGGAAAAAGGTTTGGGGAATATACAGAATCTAACTGGATGTAATAGTAGGAGATATTTATGCAATAGTAGGAAAGATATTAAAGATATGGAACAACCGGAATGGTTCAGGCCCCAACCAATCAGCTTAGTCTGGAGGAAGGTCTTTGAAGTCCCTTCCTGGGCCAAGGCTCACCCTTTAGTTGCTGGGTAAGGAAGTTTAGAGAGCCACAGACAAAGCCCAAGTGGAAGAAGGTTACTGACAGAGGGAAGAAGGATATAAAAACATGTCATATTTTAACAAGCTTTATGGCCTTACTAGGAAATAACAGTTCTGGTGGTCTCCACTGGGCTGGACTGAGGTGTGTATCATGCAGGGTAAAGTCTCTTCACAATCTAAATGACATATAGAGATTTAATGTATGAATAATGATTAAAAATATATAAATATAAAAAATATATTTTTAAATAAACACACTCTAAGTCACACAAAAAAAAAGTCATTAAAACAATCCAGAAAAGCATAGAACAATAATTGATTGAATAAAACCAAGTAGCAGTTATTTAAAAAAAAAAAAAGTGAAGTAAATTTGTATGGACTGATAAAGAATAACACTTTAATTAGAAATTAGTAGTGGTTGCTCTGTGGGAGGAAGGAATTGAGGGGCTGGAGTCAGAGCAGGAGGGAGATTTTTTTCCACTGTATATCCGTTGTGGCAAATGTTGTATGTTCGCTAACGTGCCTTCTGGCCATGGCCCAGCTTTGCTTCTCTAATGTAGCCTTCTAAGAGTGGAAAGGGTGTTAAGTGAGTGAACCTATAGCACCTGCCACAAAAGGCACAACAACAACAACAACAAACTATAAAAGCCTGCTCTTTCCAGACTGTCTTGAAGAAATGGAACACAGATTTCACCAACCATACTGCTTGGGTGAGATTTTAAAAAGTCCTTTGGGAAAGTTGCAATGGGGCTTCAACTGTCCAGCACAGGAGCCCAGAATGGTGGAAAATAGTATGTCTGCACCACTACCACTACCCCTCAGGTACAGTCAGAAATGTGTCCCCGCTCCATTGTTTTCAGCTGTTTCTCTGGCTTTCTTGGAAAATCTGTGACTTACTTAATGTCACTTACGAAACTCTTTTTGCTTAAACCAGCCAGAATAGACTCTGTTGTGAACATAAACCCTGGCTAAGGCATCCTTTGTTAACATAAAAAATAAAAATAAACGTGTATATATAACCTTTCAATTTAAAAGAAGTTTATTTTTATGAAAGGCTTTTTTAAAAAGACATGTAGGCTAAATGGTGGTACAGTTCTGGGAAGAAACACATGGTTGGAAAAGCAAGTCCAAAGGAGTTAGCATAGAAATCTGCATCTCTAAAGACCATATAAACATTAGGTGTGTCTCAGCTAGAGACACTTCTTCAAAATACAGATGTAGAACTGAATCAATGGTTCTCCTTGCAAATAATAACTAACTTTAAAATATGATGGAAGGCAGGACCAGCAGTTAGCATAATGGCTATGTCGCTGGACTCCCATGTAGTCGACCGCAGCTCGAGCCTCGGACCCGGTGGCTTAAAAACTCACTCCGGGCACATGTGCATGAAAAATATATTTTTAAATAAACACACTCTAAGTCACACAAAAAAAAAGTCATTAAAACAATCCAGAAAAGCATAGAACAATAATTGATTGAATAAAACCAAGTAGCAGTTATTTAAAAAAAAAAAAAGTGAAGTAAATTTGTATGGACTGATAAAGAATAACACTTTAATTAGAAATTAGTAGTGGTTGCTCTGTGGGAGGAAGGAATTGAGGGGCTGGAGTCAGAGCAGGAGGGAGATTTTTTTCCACTGTATATCCGTTGTGGCAAATGTTGTATGTTCGCTAACGTGCCTTCTGGCCATGGCCCAGCTTTGCTTCTCTAATGTAGCCTTCTAAGAGTGGAAAGGGTGTTAAGTGAGTGAACCTATAGCACCTGCCACAAAAGGCACAACAACAACAACAACAAACTATAAAAGCCTGCTCTTTCCAGACTGTCTTGAAGAAATGGAACACAGATTTCACCAACCATACTGCTTGGGTGAGATTTTAAAAAGTCCTTTGGGAAAGTTGCAATGGGGCTTCAACTGTCCAGCACAGGAGCCCAGAATGGTGGAAAATAGTATGTCTGCACCACTACCACTACCCCTCAGGTACAGTCAGAAATGTGTCCCCGCTCCATTGTTTTCAGCTGTTTCTCTGGCTTTCTTGGAAAATCTGTGACTTACTTAATGTCACTTACGAAACTCTTTTTGCTTAAACCAGCCAGAATAGACTCTGTTGTGAACATAAACCCTGGCTAAGGCATCCTTTGTTAACATAAAAAATAAAAATAAACGTGTATATATAACCTTTCAATTTAAAAGAAGTTTATTTTTATGAAAGGCTTTTTTAAAAAGACATGTAGGCTAAATGGTGGTACAGTTCTGGGAAGAAACACATGGTTGGAAAAGCAAGTCCAAAGGAGTTAGCATAGAAATCTGCATCTCTAAAGACCATATAAACATTAGGTGTGTCTCAGCTAGAGACACTTCTTCAAAATACAGATGTAGAACTGAATCAATGGTTCTCCTTGCAAATAATAACTAACTTTAAAATATGATGGAAGGCAGGACCAGCAGTTAGCATAATGGCTATGTCGCTGGACTCCCATGTAGTCGACCGCAGCTCGAGCCTCGGACCCGGTGGCTTAAAAACTCACTCCGGGCACATGTGCATGTGTGCCCATGATCCCGAGAGGAGAATGGAGGAGAAGGGATTGTGGCGTGGCCATCCCCCCTGGGGGGTGATTTCTCACTTTCTGTCTCTCTGTCTCTCTCTGTCTCTGGTGAGCACATGCACCCTATAGCAAAAATCTCTCCAAAAAAAAAAAATGATGGAAGGTAAGAAATCATTTATGATAGCAATAAAAATTTATAAAATACTGATATAGGGCCAGCTGGTACAGGGTGGTTAAGGCAGCTGGATCCAAGTGGCTGACTGCACCTAAGGCCCAGACCCCACGACTTGAAAAACATGCCAGCACATGTGCTTCTGTGCCCAAAATCCCAAGAGGAGAATGGAGGAGAAGGGACTGTGGCATGACCAAACCCCCTCGGGGGTGATTTCTCTCTCTTCTGTGTCTTTCTGTCAAGCACATGTGCCCTATAGCAAACTAGGGAAAAAAAAAAAAAAGCCTAACTGTGGGGCAAGCCTGTGGCCTGGTGGTTGAGACAGCTAGATTTCCACAAGGCCAACCACATAGTTGGAGGTCTGAACTTGGCAGCTTGAGAAACATGCTGGTCTCATGTATGTGAATGTCAAAATCCCAAAAGGAGGGAGAGATGGAGAAGAAGGGATTGATGTGTGACCCAACCCCATGGGGGTGCTTTTTCACTTTCCCTCTCTCTCTCTTATTCTGTCTCTCTCTGGTGAGCACACACACACCCTCTGGCAAACTAGTTAAAAAAAATAAAAAAAAAAAAAAGTTGTTTGTGAGCCAGCCCCATAGCCTAATAGTTAAAGGAGCCAGATCCATTATGGCCAACCACAGTTCAAATCCTGGATCCCACAGTTTGAAAAACAAGCTGCACACATATGCACACAAAATACCAACAGGATGGTGAAATGAAGGAGAAGGAACTATGACATGACCATGTTCCATTAAGGGGTTCTCTCTCTCTCTCTCTCTCTCTCTCTCTCTCGTGCACGCACTCACATGTGCTTTCTTTCTTTGTCTCTTGTGAGTCCAATGCCCTCTGGCATTTTTTTTTTCAGAGAGAGAGATTTTTGCTATAGGGTGCATGCATTCACCAGAGAGATAGAAAGAGACAGACAGAAAGTGAGAAATCACCCACCAGGGGGATGGCTGTGCTGTAAACCCTTCTCCTCCCAGTCTCATCTCTGGATTTTGGGCAGACACACACACATGCCTGGCATGAGTTTCAAGCCACCGGGTCTGGGACTCAAACTACATGGGAGTCCTGTGACATAATCATTATGCCATCTGCTGGTCCTGACCCTCTGGCAATTTTTATAAAGCTATTTTCTTAATTTAATATGGTGGGATAAAAAGACCAGCAGATGACGTGGTGGCTAAGGCACTGGACACTCACATGGCTGAACACAGATCAAGTCCCGGACCTGGTGGCTTGCTTTCTCACTTTTTCTCTCTCTCTCCCCGTTTCTCTCTGGTCAAATTTAACCCCCCCGTTCCTCTCTGTCAAAATTAAAAAAAAAAAAAAAAAAAGGTAATGAATAAATAAAATTAAATAAGTCTTTAAAAAAAAAAGAACAACTTGATAGAAAACTCTGGGCCAAAGGTTTGTAAAAGAAATTTATATAAAAAGAAATATAATGGCCTATAAATATTTAGAAATTGTTCAATAGTACTCATAATTAATTAAATGCAAATCAAGACAATGGAATATTATTCCTACCTATCAAAAAATCTAACATGAAAATTTTTAATATGGTATCATCAGTCCTAGTAAGTGTTAGGAACATAAGCTCTCAGTATATACTGTTCGTGGGGCTAGTATGGTATGAATTTAAAAAGAAACAATATCTCTCAAATTTTAAAGTATACATATCTTTAACCAGTTGAACAATATTTCTAATTAATGGTAATATTTATGAAATTTTTAAATAAACATTCCCTTTTATACAGCATTATATTCCCATGAATTTATATTAAAAATATATTCACAAAAGTACATAGATATATATGAACAAGGATATTCAGTACCATGGCAACATGACAAATCTGACCAAAAAAATACTGAAAACTACATATCCCTCACTATGGAATGAGCTGAAAAAATTCTGTTACATTCATGTAGTAAAAAACTGTGAAGCTGTTGGAAAGTATAAGAGAGGTCTATGTGAAATACTATTCACCTGCCTTAACCAAATATAACAGTCCTAAAATGGTGGGAAATGCAAGGTACAGATCAAATATGTATAACATTATGCCTTTTTTTGCTTCACCTAAATTCCATGTCTGTAGATTAGCAAGAAAAGAAGAATGCATAGATATTCCGTAGGCATCAGTTTCTATCACAAAATGATTTTTAAAATTAAGATGCCTTAGAACTTTAGAGTCTAATAGAAAAGCAAATATATCTGCAAATTCCCATAGAAACATGACCCATGCGCTCCAGTCCAGGACTAAGACAGACCTCAGTACCTCTTCTGCACAATTTCAGAGAAGTTAGTATTATTTCTTACTCTCCCTTCACACCCACCCACAAATACACACACATTAGAAAGCAAATATCATGTGGGCAGAACCTCTATTTGGTTCTCCATTATCTGTCTCTAGCAAAGAACTATGCCTCACACACACACACACACACACACGCCATCTAGAAAGAATGAGTAAATACCAAAGCCAACACTACAGTGGACCAGTGTAGCCCCTTTGCCAATCCTGCCTCTCGGTTATTCTTCGGGCTCTTCAATGAGCCAGCTCATAGCCTCTTTGCACTGATAGCACCCTCAGGGGCCTCATCAACTGAAATAGGGTAATTCACTAATTACATAGTAAATTGTAAACCTCCATCCCAATCCTCTGACTTGATGCATATATGTTGAGGAGAGAAATGGTTATACAGTATAATTTAAGTGATACTATTCAATGTGCAGGTAGGTCTGCAATGAGCTTATACCAAATGTAAATCAATGGCTATTTCCTTCATCTAAAAACATCCTACTACAAAGTGCTTAGAATATAGCTGATTTACATTCTGGAAAAAGCTCCTAATCTTCTTGCATGGGCCAGTAACAAACTGAGAACTACGAATAATAATTTCAGTAGTGTTCATTTAAAATAGAGATTAAAGTGTTCAATTTCCAGTATTTGAGAGTTTGTGCACTAAATATTGCCTTCTCCCTCAGATCAATTTTCCCACCAATGAGAGGTACTTGATGCAACACAAACATCCTAGTTAGAATAATAATAATAAACAGCCAGTGGCATGGTGGTTAAGGCAGCTGCACTCCACATGCCTGATTACTTGGTTCAAATTCTGAACCCCGTGACTTGAAAAACACAATGGGCAAATGTGCATGGGTGCCCCAAATCCCCATAGAATAGGAGAAGGGACTGCCATCCCCCCACTTTCTCACTACCCCCTTCAACCCATATCTCTCCATGTGCCTCATAGCCAAAAAAAAAAAAAAAAATTCTCCCTCAGATCAATTTTCCCACCAATGAGAGGTACTTGATGCAACACAAACATCCTAGTTAGAATAATAATAATAAACAGCCAGTGGCATGGTGGTTAAGGCAGCTGCACTCCACATGCCTGATTACTTGGTTCAAATTCTGAACCCCGTGACTTGAAAAACACAATGGGCAAATGTGCATGGGTGCCCCAAATCCCCATAGAATAGGAGAAGGGACTGCCATCCCCCCACTTTCTCACTACCCCCTGCACCCCATCTCCACCCATGTGCCTCATAGCCAAAAAAAAAAAAAAAAAGGAAAAAGACACAGGGGAGTAGAATACCAAAGTTTACTTAATGTACACTTTTGCACATATGAACTCAAAGTCACTTCACAGACCCTAGAAGGTAGTGATTAAATTGGCAACAGATTACCAGCTGAGTCTCGGGCAGCAATAATGTAATTTAAAACAGTTATTAGACATGTGAAGATCAGGTGCAACAGCTAACAGTTCTGTTCACTTTCAAAAATTGTGCAGACTCAATTCTCTGTCACTTTCCATTAGATTTGCAACTTGGCTGAACTCAGGAGTTCCACCCCACAGTACCATGTCACTTAAAATCCAGTATCCAAACAAGAATTAGAAAATGCTTTTTGAATCTCTGGACTAACATTCCCATGAGTCAATGATCCATAAATAAACACTATTTTTAAGTCTTCATTACAAAGCACATAGTTTCTCTTCAGGCAAAATTGGGCTGCCAACTTCTCTTCTTAAATCTTAATCCTTTCTATCCCAAAGAAAAAATAGAAACATACAAACAGAAATTCAAAGAAAATAGAAAATAAAATTTCCATCCTTCTGCAGCTGTGGTCTTTCTCTAAAATAACTGAAAAATTAAACTGCACAATTTTAAAAGTTTTTTTTTAATATAGACAGAATATATTCTTCAAGAATTCACAACTCTACATAGCACCTCCCTCTAAATAATACTGATAAATCTACTCTCCCCACTTTGATTTCTCTGGACCAAACACCTCCTCCAATAGCTCATTACTAATTTCTTGGCTTTTTTCTTCAATATACTCTCTTTCTGTAACTGTTTACCTAATTCAACATAACAACATTTTGGAAATATGGTTGTAGAAAGAGAGTATATGGAAGGAAAAATTAAGATACTATGTCTAAATAAGTTATTCATAATCCCAGAACCAAAGCTAATTTGAAATCCTACTTTACCAACCTGAGTGTTTTAAACAAGTCACTGAAACTCATGTATCTCCACAGATGTTGGAATAGTCTTTCTTAGTGGAATACAGCAGTGACTCAGAATCTCTACAAAATCTCTGAACTTCCTGATACCTAACCTCTTGGTTCTATTTGAACTTCTTTCTTCCAGTCCTGTTCTCAATGCAACTGAAAGCAGTTACTCATAGTCACTCAGGCCCCTTAGATAGTGACCTCTCTTTACATGTGATACACCATAATTGCTTCTAGTTCATTTGATTATAAATGACAGTCAAACAGTTCTGAGAGCATTCTTCAGCCTCCTAATGTTAGTGCCAATTATAAAATAAATGACAAATACTAAATTCAGAAATTCCTATTTTTTGTCACTATCTTCACTTAAAACAGCTTAACATTTACTATGATAAACTTTTAGTTGAGAGTAAAATTCCTTTAAACATTTTCCATCTTTGCTTTCTTTTCTCCAGTCCCATGCCAAAACACAATCATCCAGGCCATATCTTATCTTTTCCTGCACGGTATCCAATTGACTTTTTATAGCCAGAAAATCTCTGAATGCAAAGCACGACCTTGGCTACTAGCTTCCCCTGGCATTAGTTTGAAAGTTATTTATAACTATAAAATTAGCGTGGAAGCCTACATTTCTCATCATAACTAGTCAAAACATTCCCGTTTTATAAAATAGTGTGAACTTCTTTAATTCAGAAGGAAACTCCACATTTTAAACCTACAATATATAAAACACAGCAACTCAATGCAGAAACAAGAATGCTCTGAAGTCAAGCTCTTCTCTTTACAAACTTGACTCTTACCTTTCTGTTGCTTCCTATAAAGTAAAAGTCTTAAAATTCAGCTTTTGTAGGGAATTTTCCAAAAAGAGCTTTGGGGGGAAGAAAGACTTCTTGATAGTCACAGAGTTACAGAGTACCAAATCAAGAGGCAGTGACAGTGGGGCAGTCACTTTAGCTGAGCGTTGTTCCACAGGATAAGAAAGAAAGGGGAGGTTACAAGCCAGGGTGGGTGGTATCTAATCCTGAACCACTAGTCACTGACCTCACTGACAACTTGTTACTGAAAATACTTCGTTGAAAAAGGCCAGACGCATACTTTGCCTAGAGACCTACGAACATAGCTGTTAGGAAGCTCTGAATCAGTTAGATTTACATTTCTCTAGTCTCTTCCCAAAATACAGATCTCTCATATCTAATTAAAGCGCTGAAGGCTAAAATTGTTGAAAGTGGAAAATCATAAAGCAGGAATCCCAGGAATCCAGGCAATCCTCAAATCAAAAGATCAAGTGTGTAAAATTCAGTGTTTTCAGAACCATAGAGATGATGCCATTAAGACCATAAGACCAAATGTCTCATCTGAGATGTCACATCTGAGATAGTTTTCTTCTGTCTCATATCTTTTTCCTGTCTCATACCATTGCACCATTACACTCTCTGCTTCTATTATACAAGGAACCACATAATTATCAGTAAAATATTTAAACTCCATAAGTGGAAACATTATAAAAACTAAGCAACCAAAAAACAATCTTCTCCACCAAAATTTATTTTCCTTCTGTGGCTATTTTTTCTTTTATTTCCTCTTCCCTGTTGTTGATACCCTTCCCTCAATATCTTAATATTCACTAGAACAATTTCACAAATCCCTGTCTTATTCTTTATCCTTTTTTCAATCCTTGACATGATATTCGAGTTCATATGGCATTTCCTTAAGACATCACTTTTCTGTCTTTCTTCTAATAGCTTCTAAAACAAGAGGTAGTAACTGTCCCTAAATAGAACTACTTATTTGAGTTTTGGCAGTTCAGTTCTTAAAAGGCTCAATTCAAAATAAAAGAAAGCATTTATTTATTAGCTCTACAGACACTCTTAGAACAAACATCAGGAAGCCAAAAGGAAAGGCAGGGTTTAAGGACTGTCAGAATCAAATACAGAAGGAACTTCATCTTATATGAACCAGGAAAGCTTGCAAAATAACTGTATTTTTATGCAGCTTCCTTTACAATGTGTGTACTTGACATTACATTTATCTAAAGATTCTTAGTTGCTAACATACTGTCCTCCTCGGATTTTTTTTAAAAGCAGCTTTTTCCCCTGGGGAATCTAGGAATAGCCTCTTTTCACAGTGAAAACAAAGAGTAAGTTTTATGTCTCTCAATCCATCTTTTCTTGAATAAAGAAATCACTTGACACTTGCAAAATAGCAGGTTTTGTTTTAGAGCCTTAATAATGAATGTTTTCCAAACTGGGAAGGCTGAACTGAACCCAAGACAAGATATCCAAAATCTGTTATGAGTTAGCCTGCCCCACTGTAAAACCACAAGAAATTACTACCTGATCTGTACCTCTTCTTTTCATCTGCAAAATGGAGATGAAAACTTATTCTTTCTATCAACTTTTCAGATATGTGAATTAAATGGATAAAATCTGAAGTTCTTCAAATTATGTTGAGCTTTTCAGAGATGCAATACTGATAAAGCCTTACTTGATGTTATCAAAACAATTAAATATTATAAGTATTTAAAATTACTTTTAAAGAGTTTTGTGGATGTTTGTTTTGTTTAGTTTTTTTCTTGATTCCCTCATAAAAATGTCTACAGCCTCCAAAACTGGTTTTGGCTGGAGTATTTCCGAGAACAGCCACAAGAGGTCCTCTCCTAGCAATTCAGATCACGTTGGATTTGTTGAGCAGGGGCTCCCATGGTTCTCTGTATTTATTTCAGTTTGCTGACAGAAAACACAGATCACCTATGTCAAATTTCCGTAGCTAACTATGGGGTAACAAACAAAACCAGGGAACTCTGGCTTTCTCTATGTGTTTGCTAAAGCATGCTGAACACTAAATAGTTTCTGTAAACTACACAGCCGCTGCATTTTGCATCCTGGCCCCCTTCCACATTTTCGCAGTAATTCCTTCTTGTCACCTTGCCCAGTCTTGTTCAGTATTTATTCTCCTTCCCTATTTACTTGCTTCCTTTATTTAAATTTTGCAGAATGTTAAAATTTTGACTCACATTTGGCATGCAAACAAAGGTTAAAAGTAAAAGCACTGGGAAAAAAAAAAAGAGGGAAAATAAAGAAGGGCCATTAGTAGTAATCTTCCCAAGGTAATCAAAAGTGTGTATCTGGTTCTAGGTATTAGGGCTGGCCCTAAACTAAGTCATTCAACTCCATGTACTGAGAATTCCCTTATGTAGAATCCTGTGTAGGAAGCGGCTAGATTACAAAGAACTGAAGACTCCTAAATAAATAAATAAATAATCTATCCTATTAGTACTCCCTCTTGATAAGTCACCCAGAGTACAATCAGCTTTTTTAAGAATTATTTTATTTAACTTTATTTATTTTAATTTTTTGCCAGTGAGGGACAGAACGAGAGAGAGAGAGAGAAAGTGAGAAAGGAAGACACTAAATCCAGGACTCAAACCGCAGTCAATCAGTGTCCAGTGTCCTTAACCACCATGCCAGTTGCCAGTCCCACAATCAGTTCTTTAATCATAATGGAATGCAGTTTCTTTTTATCATTAAAGTTCCCTAAAGAATGAAAACAGTTTTGGGGACCAGCTGGTGGTGTGGTGGTTAAGTGCGCTAGACACTTCCACATGGCCGACCACGGTTCAAGTCCCTAGACCTGGCAGCTTGCTTTCTCACTTTCTCTCTCTCTCTGTCTGTGTCTATTTCTGGTCAAATTAAAATAAATGAAAGAATAAATAAAATAATATAAATAAGTTTTAAGTAAAAAGAATGAAAACAATTTTTGCATGAACCATTAAGTCCATTTTATTCTGTAAATGGTACCTTAAAATGTTGACAATTTCAGGTGGAAGATTTTTTAAAAATACGTAATTTTCTAAACAACTATAACACCTTTTTAAGACAAAATTAAAAGCTAGGAATAATTCATGTTTGTGATAAATTATTTTACTCAAAAAATATGTGATAAATAGCTCTGGCACTTTATCAGGTGTTTCAGATGAATCTAAATGAATCTGTTCAGGCTTCAAAAGTCTTACACAGTTACTTGAAGGTATTCCTCACTCTCCCTTCCCACATACCCTATTATTTGCTGCTAACTAACTCTCCTGCCTCCTTGAAGAAAACAGAAGATATCCAGGGAAATGTCCCTCATCTTCCATAGTCAAGTCTACAAGACTTCCAGCTGTACCCCATGTTCTCTACCTTCCTTCCTATTATTTTCACAAGGACCTTGCTCCTATAAAGGCTAATCTCTCCTCTTCTGCTTTGAATACCTTCTTCTCCCACCTTCTCAAGACTGCTCCTTCCTTATCACCTCATCTACTACATTATCACCCCTTTTGTAAAGATCAACACCAAAAAAATCCTATAAGATATCTACCTGGAAAATATCAAACAAACAAAAGCATGACCTTCACCCTACAGCTTTTTCCAGCTGCTACTTTTTCCATTCTCTGCTACCTTCATTATAATACTTCATAATGCGCCACCTATCAACCCGACTTTTTTACCTCTCATTTACTCTACAACCCAATTTCTATCCCTTTCAGCACTATTTTCAAGTCTACTAACAACCTCCATGTGGCCAAATCCATATAATCATTTTAGGGGCTAGCCCATCAAATTCTCCAGCTTTAAATGGGATCTGTAATGAGATAGTTCAATGGGACTTTTTCTGTTGCCCATACTGGCAACAAAGATTCAAAATGAAAGAAAAATAGCCAGCCCAATGGCTCCTGGGGCAGCAAACTAAAACTGTGGTGCTGGAAGGCACATGGCCAGCCACCAGTTTTGCTCACCCTGGGACACACCAGGTGCCTATGTGAGTGCCCAAGATCCTGAAGAACTGGATGGAGAGCTAGATAAGAGGAGTGCAGTATGACATGACATGACCCTATCAGGGGTGCTCTCTCTCTCTCTCTCTCTCTCTCTCCCTCCCTCCCTCCCTCCCTCTCTCTCTCTCTGCAACAGAGCAAACTGAAATGCATGATTGAAAAAAAAAAAACTAGTTCACAATAAGACCCTTTGCTAATGATTCTCAAATTTGTACTCCAATCCAGACTTCCCTTGTGAGACAGAGGCAAACATCCAACTGCCTTCTCTATTGATAGTTAATGTGCATTTCAAACTTCATGCATGCTTGTCCCCAAAAAAAAAGCCTCTTGATTTTGTCTCTCAAACTTATTTCTCCATAATTCATATCCCAGTAATTGGCCCCACTTCTTAAGCCAAAATCTAGGATTAACCTTCATTTATTCTTTTCCCTTATTGCCATCAAGAATTCCCAATGATTCCTTCAAAATTAACCTTTAATATGTCCACTTGTCCCTGTCTCCTCTGCCCCAACTATTCTTACATTTGCAATCCCTTCCCTACATGGTAATAATACATTTTCTACATAGCTTCTAAGTGATCTTTCAGAAGAGTACTTAACTCATGCTATTCTGTTTGAAATCATCTAGAGGCTTCCTGGTTCTTATCGTAAAAAATCCCAATTCTTTACCAAATCTACAAGACCCTGAATGATCCAGCTCCTGTCAGCCTCTCCCATCTCCACTCATAGCACTCTCCCTACTAATTCATTGACTCCAATTATACTCTGTTCATAAAATACCCACCTGTGTTCCACTAGGGTGATAACACTTGCTATTCCTTTGTCTGAAACCATTTGCTTCCAGCTATTTACATGTCTGCCTCATTGTTATCCTTTAATATAACCTTTCCCCTTCTCAGAAAGGTACTTCCCGATTACTTTTTCTCACTGCTCCCAATCACTCATTTGTTTACCTGTCTTCACCACTGGAATAAAAGCAGTAGCAGTGTCTATAACTGCATGGCACATGCAAATTAACTACAATGCAAGGGAAGGCTCCAGGAGGAAGGGATAATTGAGGAAATTTTCCTGGTGGAAGTTATATTTGCCTTCATATACAAATGAAAGATGTCAGTATCAAAAGAGAAAGGGGTTCTATTAGTTTTATTTCTCAAATATCCTTCAAATTCATCACCTTATCTCCATCTTTATGGCTACTACCCTGGTACCATCTACAGTTACAGCTCACATGTCTTTATGTATTATATTTCTCTCCCTTCATTTTACTGTGTATAAACCCAAATATAGCATTTAGATGCTTGTTAGGATGTATTTAGTGCTAAAATTTTAAATATCAACTTAACTATTTCTAAACAAATTACTAAAGTTGAAGGTTTTCCATTATTAAGTTATTGCCTTGGTGATAACAGAAGGGCTAAAATGAATGGTTTTTCTCATTAATTTTTCTCATTTAATTTTCTCAGGGTGCCATGCTTCAACTTTGACAGTCCATCTTGCTATTAGTCAATAACCTTAACAAGCACAGTAATTATAGTCAATCATGTCTGCTTTAGTTCATTGATTACTTTATTTCTTTTTCAACTTGTTAATGAAAATTCCCAGCACAAACCTTCTAGGTGACATTTCTTTTATTAATTAACCACCAGTTCAGTCCCTTGAATATATTAATAAACCAGAGTATGTTGTATTGATGGTTCTAAAAACAACTTGCCCCTGCAGCTTTGAAGATCATAATCATTTTCAGAGATATAAAACACCTATCAGTAGAATAAAATTGACATTTATTATCATTGACCATATTTCAAAACAAAAATTTTTGAGAGATTTTTGCAATAGGGCATGTATGCTCACCAGAGAGACAGAGAGAGACAGAGCAACAGAAGGCAAGAAATCACCTCCCAGAGGGAATGGCCCCACCATAATCTCTTCTTCTCCATTCTCCTCTCAGAATTTTGGGAACACATGCACATACACGTGGCATGAGTTTCAGGCCATCAGACCTGAACTGTGGTTGACCATGTGGGAGTCCAGTGCCTTAACCACCATGCCAACTGCTGGCACCTTGGTTCAAATTATTTAATCAATATATTATCTTTTATAAAACACATAAAAGGTTTCCTGTTCGGAGGTTTGGGGTTTTGTTTCTCTAAGGTTTTTGCCATAGGGCATGTACGCACTTACTGGAGAGAAACAGAGGGAAAGTGAGAAATCACCCGCTATGGGGGATAGCCATACCACAATTCTTTCTCCTCCATTCTCCTAATCAGATTTTGGCCATGCACACACATGTGCCCAGTGTGATTTTCAAGCCTGCAGGTTCGGGACTCAAACTGCAGTTCATCATGTGGAAGTCCAGAACCTTAACCATTATGGTACCTGCTGGCCCCAAATAAAAGGTTTTAGTATGACTTCACAGCTTCATAAATTAAGTTTATGTTTTCAGATGTCTAATATTCATTAAATGAATGAACTTATTTGCTCACATATTGTAAGCATTGATGAACCTGATTGAAGCCCTTTCTCTGGGTTCCTTATGACAAAGAAATACTGCATAACTCAGAATTTTACTTATAAAGGAAGACAGAGAAGGGAGAATAACAATTATAGCTGGCCCAAAAATTCTTTCACTTCTCTGATAAGCAATTTAACAAGACCATGATCCTAAATAGCTTCACTGTGAATAAGTGCTTTTTGAGATACCTAATAAACCAAGTTTCACTTATATAAGATGCTTCTGGTGTCCTGCTCACACCTGCTTAGCCTCACCTCTGATTCTAGTCATGACTGTGGAGGACAGTTTCTAGCAGGCTAAAAGTCCCTCACCTGGCCAGTTGTCTGTCACAAACACAAGGAGCTTGGTCAGTATGTGCATATCCATAGAAATTCAGAGAAGTGAATGCTCAGGATTAACTCACAACCAATGGGGACAAGCTGCTGGTAGAAAATTCCTTTTTCTAGTTGACCCATAAGTAGAAAACTCAGAGGATAGTCTACAAAATTCTCAAAAGACAAATATTAACTTATATGTTGCTTTTATATAGTAAGTTCTTCCTGTCAAATATGCTCTAAGAAGGAGTATTATTTCTTCCAGTATTATCATTTGTCACACATCAGAGCCCCCTGCCTACATATAAAATAAAAAACAGTAACAATTAGTACTATATTAGATCCTAGACAACCGAGAGAGAGGATAAAGAGAAGGAGAGCAATTATAAAGAGAATGGGAGAAAGAGAGAAGAGAAGAGCTCACTCTAATACCTGTGCTCTAAATGTTAGAGATTGGTTCTAAGAAATGCAAAAGGCTCAAGAAGATTCAATCCTACCGCAGGCCATCCCTAATCCTCCAAAATCTTGAAGTATTTAAGTCTTGTAATAGATATACACAACGTACCTTATTCGACAGTGAATAGAGTCATTTTTAGAAACTCCCAAGTAAGTAGAACAACTTTTAGAAACCCCCTAAAATAACTCTTCTAATTCCTTTTTGACCTCAGGAAGAGAATCATACTTAACTATTCCTTCTCCACACCTTCCCAATTATCACTAAATCCTAATGATTCTACCTCAGTAGAGCTTTAGAGTTTCTTCCTATGTACACTCTACATTTCTCATTAAATTCATTCCAATTTATTTTCTGTTTTGTTACTATTACAAATTTGATGTTAATCTTTCTTCTTTCTACTCTCAGGTAAGAGAAAATTGAGTGAATTATATTAGTTAATGTCAGTTATCACTGTTGGTCTGTATAAGATCTTCTCGTTACTTTAATTATTCTTTTATACCTTTAGGCCTCTCTTGTCCCCCACCCCTCAGAAGCAACCATTCTAATATTCCTGAAATGTATCTTTGGGTCTGAATCACTTGTTCTGGAAAAATATGTACTCTTGTGTGCATACATTCTTAATTTACATTAAGTCATATTTAGGTTATACATCTCAGTTTCATTTTTTTCACTCAGCACCATGATTTGAAGAACCATTCATGTCCATCCACTTAAGATGCATTTCACTTCTAATTATGGTATAATCTCCATGTTAAGTATCAACCATGTTTAACCTAACCTCTAGTGACAGATATCTAAATCATCTCCCATTCTCCTACCATAAAAATACTCTGCAACAAACATCCTTATAGTAATAGTTAGGATAATGTTATTTACCATAACAAACAAACCCGAATTTCAGTGCTTAACAATGTAGATTTATTTTTTGCTCATACACATAACAGTCCAGTGCAGGTGTTCCTGGTAGATTGATATCTTTGTTCTAAGTGGTGATACAGAGAAAATGGGTCATTTGCCAAAGGTCACACAAAGAGTAATTGGCACAGCTAAAATTAAAATCTAAGTTGTCTCCTTCTAGAGTCTGTGTTTTTAATCACTCTGCTTATGTGTGTCCCTTGTATGGACCTGTGTAAGAATTTTTATTGTTTTCTTTAGAACATATCAAGATCACATATTGTGCTAGATATTAAACTATTGTCTCTCAGCCCCAAACATGCTTCCCCATTCTTTGCTTTGTGATGCTGGAGCTGGAACTCAGCAAACTACTCTCTTTTGTCAGTTAGTTTCTCCTGTTACTTTTTTCCAAGTCACTAGAAGGCAGAAGAGTAAATGAATTTCTCCTTCCTTTTTCCTTGCTACTCAGATCAGCTCAGCCCAGCAATGGCTCTTCATCCCATAAGCAGCAGCTATTTCAGCGTGCCCTCATCCTGACAGTACCCTCTCCTCAAACATTTGGAACCCAGCTCCATTGGGTCCTTCTTCTGCTCTTGAGATTCCAAGATCCCCGGCCTCCTCCCTTCTTTTCCCCAAGGGTGATAGCTGTTTCTTATGTTCCTTCTGCTTTCCTGTTTTTCAGTCCTCCAACACCTATTAAGTCAAATTCCTAATACTGAATTATTTTGATTGAACCAATTAATATAATTCCTGATTTCTTGACTCTGATTAATATATACTTAGGCCATTTTCATTTTGTTACACTATATTCATCACTAATATTGAATCAGAAAATCCTGAACCATTGCTAATAGTGGAAATACAATGCCTATGAACCTCTGGATACATTTCTGTCAACCAATCAATACATAAACTTGTTTTATGTGTGTTTGTGCTTAAAGACACCTTATTTAGTATCTATTGTTAATTCATTAATATTGAACTCACACCCAACAGCACTATAATTCATGTCTGAACTAGGCTTATTTAACACAAGTACTTTCTCCATAAAGTCCTTATGCTTAAGAGCTACACTTAGCCGTTTTTTCCCCCACAGAGTACGTGCACTCACCACAGAGAGACACAGAGAAAGAGAAAGTGAGAAATCACCTCCTAGGGGGAATGACCATACTGCAATCCCTTTTCTTCCATTCTCCTCTTTGAATTTTGGACACTCATGTACACACACATGCCCAGCATGTTTACCAAGCCTCAAGTCCAAGACTCAAACCACACAATAGGCCATGTGAGATCCAGTGCCTTAACCACCACTCCACCTGCTGACCTTATAATTGGCCATTTTAATAGTGAAGTCACCATTAAAAAGCCCAAAAATGTAAAAAACAAACAAACAAATAAACAAACAAAAAGCACTAACTGGATCATAAAAAGAACACGTTTACAAGATAAAAACAAGACAGCATGGCTTTGTTCAACCAACTCAACAGGCATCTCAAATTTTTCACCACTCTGTATCTGTCAATGAATGACTTTGAAAGTGCTACAAGTATTGATTTGGGACCTATAAGTGAATTTTAGCAAGGGGACAAATTTGCAAATACTGAAAATACCAATATAAAAATAATAAAGGTCAACTATATACATGGCCTATCTCCAAAAATCTCTAAGCTCTTTTATTGGCTTATGTGTAATATTAAGGCATTTATTTATTTATTTATTTTTGATTAAGTGTTTCCCATAGGGCACATGCACTCTCCTGAGAGGAACAAAAAGAGGAGAAATCACCCCCCCAAGGGGGATGACCAAGCCACAATCCCTTCTCCTCTTGGGATTATGGGCATGCATGCACATGCACCTGGTGTGATTTTCACACTTCTGGGTTAAGGATGTCAAACATAGACATATGGGAGTCTACCACTTTAACCAATATGCTACCTGCTGGTCCCAATAGTAAGGTTTTTCTTTTTAAAGAAAAATTTATTTTTTTATTTTTATAGAGTACACATGCTCACAAGAAAGAGAGAGAAAGTGAGAAACAAGCCACCATGTCTGAGACTGGAATTGCGGTTACCCATGGGGAAGTCCAGCACTTTAACCACCATGCCATCTGCTCACCCCAAGTAAGGCTTTTTAATATCTGATATAAGTCTGTTCCCCTTTGCTCTTCTTTTTTAAGGCTGACTTAGCTAGTCTTGTGCCTTTTTTAATTCCACATACATTTTAGAAAAAGTTTTTTGGACTCCTCAAAACCAACTGTAATCTTAATTGGAATTACAATTAATTTATACATTAATTAAGGAAAAATTTGCATGGCCAACTATACAGTTTGAGTCCTGTCCTCCGGCCAGAGCTCTCCCTTACTGGCAACCTACACCCATAGATGGGCCAACAGGTCACAGTGGCAAGTAAGCTATGCCAAGTACTCACCATTCTTGTGACCCTACCCCTCCACCCCTCCCATGTAAATCAACATGTCTCCTCGGTGAGGAGTGAAACACCACTGGCTTCAGATCCCTAGGCATTCTTTTTCTCAATAAACTTTCCTTTTTTCTTGAAAAAAAGGAAGAGAAAGAAAAACACAATGGGCACCTGTTCATGTATGTCCAAAGTCCTGAGAGGAAAATGACTGCAACATGGTCATCCTCCCTAGGGGTGATTTCTCACTTTTCCTCTATATCTCTGACTCTCTATCTCCCTCCAGCAACCGCACGCACCCTATATCAAAAACTTAAAAAAAAAAAAACAGAATCTCAGCAACTAAAGGATGTAGCTCAAGAGTAAAACATTAATGGCACCTCTAATTTTAATAGTTAATATTTACTGAGAATTCAGAATTTATTACATCAGACACTATGCTAGCACTTTAGGTTTAATGTCGCATTAACACGTATAAGTTATATTTTAGATATAATGTAAGGACCACACCTAAAAATTAGATACTATGCCCCCCTGACACACACATTTTACAGAGGAGAAAACCTAAGGTCAAAGCAGTTATTTGCCAAAGATACACAGCTAATAGTAAAGAGGCAGTTTATCTGGCTCCAAAGGCCCTCTGTTAACTAAGCTTGAATAAGCAGGTGCCTCTACACTGAGATTAAAGGTGAGGAGAAACTAATCGGTCTCCCAAATACCTGCTTCAATGGCTGAACACAGTCTAGCAAATGTCTGCCTTTACAGTCCTCAACAGAGGACCTGAGAAGGTCTATAAAAATAGTGAAATGACTGGGGCCACAGGTGGCATGGTGGTTAAGGGCACTGGACTATCACTGGTTGACCATGATTCAAGTCCCAGACCTGCCAGCTTGCTTTCTCACTTTCCTTCTCTCTCTCACTCTGCCCCTCTCTAGTCAAATTTTTAAAAATAATCAAATAAGTAAATAAAGTTAAAAAAATTATTTATTTAACTAAAAAAAAAGTTAAAACAACTAAAAAAGACTAAACCCATGAATGAAACACTGAGCATTCAATGGCCAAAACTAAAGAGGTAGAAAGTATATGAATGAAGTATCAAAAGGAAAAGATATTAAATAAAATATATAAATAATAATAAATTATTATAACCATTATTGTGATATTGTGTTTATATTTTTTAATATTTTACAGTAAATTATTATGTTTATATTATATAAGTTAACTTAGCTAATAAATTAACATTTTTTAACACCCGCTATTGCCTATCTTATTTTTTTTTCAGAGAAAGAATTTTGCTGTGGGGCATATGTGCTCACCCAAGAGACAGAGAGACAAAGCGAGAAATCACCCCCCAGGGGGGATGACCACACTGCAATCCTTTCTCCTTCGTTTTCCTCTTGGGATTTTAGGCACACACACACACACACACACACACACACACACACACACATATGCACATGCGTTTAAAGCCACTGAGTCCAGGACTCGAACCGCAGTTGACTATAAGCAACGTAAACATTACACCATCTGCTGGGCCCGCCTGCCTTACCATTTTACTAAATTTACCTAGGCCTCTTTAGCAGTGTGAAATTTTAGTAAGTATATACTAGAATAACATGGTAAACAAAAGACTCACTCATTTTTCCTACTAAAAAGATAACCCTCCACACTATAAATGCAAAAAATAAGAATGAAATTATGAACTCTTAAACAGCCTTTAAATATCATGTTTACAACATATTTTTAATGATGTGGACAATGTTTATTCCATACTGTTTAGTCTAAAAAGGACATTATTTTAAATTGCATAGATATTTTAAAAATCTATAGGAATATGCATGGAAAAGAAGTTGGAAGGAAATACCAAGAGATACTATCATTTTCATCTTTACATCAGGATTTCTAGGCCAGGCTTAATTATTTTTCAAATGCAATTGCAGCAAAAACACAGAAGGGCACTCTATTACAATGTATTAAAGTGATTCTCAAACTCAAGCCTGGGTCATGCATCAGACTCACCTGGAAGGCTTGTTAAAACAGATTGCTGGACCCAGCCAGAGGTGCAAACAGTAGGGCCCACTACATGAGGCTGATGTCCTATGGGTGGCCTGGGTTCAGCTCCCAGACCTACCTAAACAGGCCAAGTATGGTGGTGTACACCTGTGATCCAGACATGCAGACTGCATGACATGGAACGACTGCCAAAAAATACCTCTCTTGGGACCAGCAGTTGGTGTAATGGCTATGTCGCTGGACTCCCATGTAGTTGACCACGAATGGAGTCCCAGACCCAGTGACTTAAACTCATGCGGGGCGTGTGTGCATGCGTGCCCAAGATCCTAAGAGGAGAATTGAGGAGAAGGGATTGTGGCGTGGCCATCCTCCCTGGGTGGTGATTACTCACTCTCTGTCTCTCTGTCTTTCTGGCGAGTGCACGCACCCTATAGCAAAAAGCTCTCGAAGAAGAAGAAGAGGAAGAAGAAGAAGAAGAAGAAGAAGAAGAAGAAGAAGAAGAAGAAGAAGAAGAAGAAGAAGAAGAAGAAGAAGAAGAAGAAGAAGAAGAAGAAGAAGAAGAAGAAGAAGAAGAAGAAGAAGAAGAAGAAGAAGAAGAAGAAGAAGAAGAAGAAGAAGAAGAAGAAGAAGAAGAAGAAGAAGAAGAAGAAGAAGAAGAAGAAGAAGAAGAAGAAGAAGAAGAAGAAGAAGAAGAAGAAGAAGAAGAAGAAGAAGAAGAAGAAGAAGAAGAAGAAGAAGAAGAAGAAGAAGAAGAAGAAGAAGAAGAAGAAGAAGAAGAAGAAGAAGAAGAAGAAGAAGAAGAAGAAGAAGAAGAAGAAGAAGAAGAAGAAGAAGAAGAAGAACAAGAAACCTCTCTCTTAGGGCCAGCAGGTGGCATGGGCCACACGCACACACACACACACACACACTGTCCCTCTCTGCTCAAATCAAGATAAATAAATAAACGAATGAATGAGTTAATAAATAAATACATACGTAAATAAATAAATAAATAAATAAAACCCCTCTCTTAACTCAACCAAACACTATTAAATAAGTTAAAACACTATTATCTGCAGGCTGGGACTACATGAGAGAACTGAGTTTGTCTTCCAGTCCAACCTTTATAAAAGCTAGTGTGGTGGTATGTGCAGTGTGTGCTAGTAATCCCAGCAACTCAGGGAAGCTAAGCAGAGAATGCAAGACAAAAGGCTTCAGGCTGACCTAGGTAACATAGTGAGACCCAGAAATTTTTTTAATCTGATCTCTCTCTCTCTCTCTCTCTCTCTCTCTCTCTCTCTCTCTCTCTCTTTCTGCTATACGGTGCTGTAACCACCAGCTACAGGTGGCTACCGAGCACTTGAAGTGTGTCTAATCCCAATTGAGATGTGCTATGAGCAAAAATGCAAATCAATTTTTGCCTATGTTACTAAAAAGAAAACTGTAAAATACTTCACTAATAATATATGTATCTTGATTACATGTTGAAGTTAAATTTTTTATATGTTAGGGTAAATATACTACCTAGGTTAATTTCTTTTAAACACATATATATGGGGTCAGCAAATGGTATAGTGATTAAGACACTGGACCCCCACTGTCAACCACAGTTTGAGTCCCAGACCCAGCATCTTGAAACGCATGCCAGGTGCATGTTTGTGTGTGCCCAAAATCCCAAGAAGAGAATGGAGAAGGGATTGCAGTGTGGTCATCCCCCTTGAGGATAATTTCTCACTTTCTCTCTCTGTCTCCAGCTCTATGGCAAAAAAAATCTTTCTCTTAAACACACACACACACACATACACATACACACACATGGCTGGACAATATCCCTACAGTTTCTAACTCAATAAAATAAATTTTTATGTTTATTTTTAATTCAACGCAGGGCACGTGTGCTCACCAGAGAGTGACGAAAAGAAAGAGAAAGAGGGCAAGTAAGAGAGCACCTCCTTCCCATGAGGAATGGTAATGCCACAATCTCTTCTCCATCTCTCCCTCCTTTTGGGATTTGGGCACCCACACACACACCCCAACATGTTCCCCAAGTCACTGGGACTCAAACGATAAAGTCAGCTATGTAGAATCTAGCCACCTCAACCACCATACCACAGGTCAACCCAGAATCTGCATTTCTAACAAGTTCCCAGGTGATGCCAATGCTGCTGGTCTAGAAACAAGACTTTGAGAACCACTGATCTAAATAATGGCATTTAATTATTATGTATATATTTGTAGCCATATGTTTAATTAATATGCAATCTCATTTATTGTATTTGTTTTATTTTTTTATTTATTATTCTGTAACTACTTTTTTATATGTAATTATTAATAATTTCAGTTGTGTGCTAATTTATAAAACTTCATAATTACTACATTTGTTAGGTCTACTGGTTGCTACATGGTGTTTTACTCCACACTAAAAAAGAAAAATTTATTAGGCCATCTGTATATATCATCGACAGAATGAAACAACAAATCTGGCCTAAGTACTACTCAAAGCTAACCACAGCTGAAGAGAATCAGCTTTGTGGAGTCTCCTTTGTTGCCTCCTTTTAAGCTTCCATATTATTCATTAGTTTCACTTACAGAATAAACAAAAAATTGTTAATAAGAAAATCAGAAATTTGAAGGTGGTCTAATGTTTTCGACTAGAGTTTTAATTTTTAAAATTAAATTCCTCCCTCTCTTTCTTGCTCTGTGTCTCTATGTCTCTGTTTAGCTCACATATCCTCTGGCAATTAAAATATATACATTTAAATCTTAAAAATAATTTCAGGGAAAATAATGCTTGAAAATGTTTAAAAACAGGACCAGCAGGTAGTATAGAGGTTAAGGTGCTGACTGGGTTGAGTCCCAGTCCCAGCAGCTTAAAAATCATGCTGGGCACATGTATATGTGTGCCCAAACCCAAGAGAAGAATGGAGGAGAAAGGACTGCAGTGTGGCCATCCACACTGGGATGATTTGTCACTTTCCTTCTCTCTCTCTCTCTCTCTCTCTCTCTCTGTCTCTGTCTCTGTCTCTGTCTCTCTCCAGTGAGTACATGTACCCTATGGCAATGGAATAAAAAAACATGAGACCAGCTGATGGCGTCAGGATTATATCTCTGGACTCCCAAGTAGTCGACCATGGTTTGATTTGAGTCCTGAACCCAGTGGCTCAAACATGCCTGGTGCATGTGCATGTATGCCCAAAATCTCAAGAGGAGAATAGAGGAAAAGAGATTGAAGCCTGGCCATCCTCCCCAGGGGAATGTGGTCATTACTCGCTTTCTGCCTCTGTCTCTCCAGCAAGCACACATGCCCTATAGCAAACATCTCTCTAAAACAAAACAGGTACCAGAAATTACTCTCCACATAGTTCCACCCACTTTAAGACTGTTCAAAGGTAAATCTCCATCACAGAGTGACAATGATGATCATCCTACAGCAAGTGATAAATGGCACTCATAATGTGCTGGTGAAAAAAGAAACATTTACAGACATATCCATTTATTTGTTAAATGAACCTTTTCCTGATGAGATTTTTCTGTTCTCTAGCTGGTATTTTCAAAGTTTTTAGCAGTACATTTCTAAATATCCTCAAACAAAAATAATACAGAAAATGCTAATCTAAATTTTTTAACACTATACTGTCTTAATTTCTTTTTTGTTTTAATTTGTCAGAGGGCACAAGTGCTCAGGGAGAGAAAGAAAACACCCCCTAATGACACATGGCCACACTACAGTCCCTTCTCCTCCATTTCTCCACCGTTTGAGATTTGGGGCACATACACATACACACCTAGTTTGTTTTTCAAACCACCTGAAATCCCAGGGCTGGGATTAGAACCATCACAGGGCTGGCCATATAGGATCCAGTTGCCTTAATCATCAGGCCACAGAGCCAGCTCTGAACTAACTGAATTTCTACATTGGTATATTCCAAGAACACAGTAAGCAAAAAGGACATAAATATTGTGGTTTTCCAGATAAGAAAAGTATAAACTGTGTACAATGTAGTTCTGAGGGAAGTGCATAGTTAGAATATAATTAACTGGTTACTGATATATTAAGACCAAATTCTGAAACCAAGATACAAGTTTATGTTCTAAGAAGCAATATCAATATTCATCAGTCTTGTCAGGGTGATGAAATGTTTTATGATTAGCTAGACAAAGTGGCTGAACAACACTACGAATGTACTAAATGCTACTGAATTATCCACTTTAAAATAGTTAATTTTATGATTTATAGTTATGTTGATTTCACCTAAATTTTTTAAATGTAAACATAAAAACAAAAACTTAGCAAGACAATTTTCACAGCTTTCAAGTGGCTTTAAGAGTCTTACTCCTGGGACCAGCAGATGACATAATGGTTTATGTTGCTGGACTCCCACATAGTCAACTGCAGTTCAAGTCCCAGACCCTGTGGCTTAAAACTCATACCAGGCACATATGCGTGTGTGCCCAAAATCCCAAGAAGAGAATGAAGGAGAATGCAATCCCTCCTGGGGGATGATTTCTTGCTTTCTGTCTCTCTGTCTTTCTGGCAAGCACATACACCCTATAGCAAAAACTATAAAAAAAATTTAAAAAAAAAGTCCTTCTCCTGACTGTACAAAAAGGAAATATTAAAAGGAATATGTTGGGACCAGCAGGCAGCATAGTGGTTAAGGTGCTGGACCTTCCCACATAGCCGACCATGGTTGGAGTCCTGGACCTGGTGGCTTACTTTCTGTATCTCTCGTTCTCTCTCTCTCTCTGGTCAAATTAAAATAAATGAATGAATAAATGAAATTAAATAAAATAATTATTTTTTAAAAAAAAAAGGAATAAAGGAATATGTTGACTTTCTCATGTATAAACCAAGGACAAATAATCTCATTCTCAGTCTGGCCATATGGACTATGGTAATCTGTAATTCTAGGGAAAAATTTGGAAATTTCTGAGTAAAACTGTACCTACACTCGGGCTAAAAAGCAAACAGATATACAATTTATTTTTTTTAGAGAGAGATTTTTACGTAAGGGCACATATAATCTCCAGAAAGGCAGAGACAGAAAGCAAGAAATCATCCCTCCAGAGGGGATGGCCATTCTGCAGTCTCTTCTCCTCCATTCTCCTCTCGGGATTTGGGGCATGCACACACATGTGCCCGACATGAGTTTTAAACCACCAGGTCTGGGACTTGAACTGTGATCGACTATGTGGGAGGCCAGCAATATAACCTTATTACTCCATCTGCTGGGCCCTACAATTTACTTTTAAGATCAGACTCATATGGCTTGTATCTTTCAAAATACATATGAAGTTAAACCCTCATTGGAGGCTTTTTAAAAGAACGTTATGGTGTCTGGTTAAACTTTTTTTTCTTAAGGTTTTTGCCACTGGGCACAGGCACTCACCAGAGAAAACAAAGAGGGAAAGTGAGAAATCACCCTCCAAGAGGGATGGCAATGTCACAATCCCTTCTCCTCCAAGGATTTTGGGCACACATGCACATGCTCCCCCCACGTGACATTCAAGCCACCAGGTACGGAACTCAAACCTAGTAGGCCATGTAGGAGTCCAGCACTATAACCACTACACCACCAGCTGGACCCTGGTTAAACTTTTTAAATCTACAACCTTTTTCTACCCACCCACATTGTCAACCACATACAGGAATGAAGACATTTGTTCTTGTGCAAAGTTTAAAAAAAATATTTTTTCCCTCTCTTGTACCCTTTCTGAGGAAGGTACTGGGGTATGTGCTCCCCATGGAAAAAGAAGACATGATCCAGGGCAACAGAAGACATCACAGGAGAGAATTTAAGAGAGCTCCCAGGATCCCAGGTAAGTAACACGATTAACAGTGGCTGGTCCAAATTGAAGCAAAAAGATAGAAGATTCTAGAAGGTATACCTAGATGAGCAATGGGAATAAAGAAAGAGAGGAAGGGAGGGAAAGGATGTAGACAGAGAAAGGGGGAACATCTCATAGATTGCCTGATACACTTGAATATAATGAGAGGTTTATACTTCTTCCAGAGACTGTGGGGCTAAATTAGTGATAATCATAAAGAAAACTGAACAAACAAAAAAGAACACTATAATCATTAATGCCTAGGAAGACAGAACTTCTAGTAGAAAGGAAATTTAGCAATAGTATAATGTGGTTTAGCTGTGAATAATAATTATATAATATATATAATTACATAATTTATAATAACAATAAACATAATAATATAAACACTGAATACTGATTTAACTGAATATATCATTTAAAAGATATGGAGAAGGAAACAAGTGTATAAAAAAGCTGACAGCTTATATTTTGTAGTACAAATTCCAGAGATAAAATTTAAAATTAAATTCAAGAAATAGTAGTATAAAATTATTGCTTGGGAAAATGGAAGTAAATACCAGAGTAAACAACTAAATGAGGTAAAGGTATGACCAGATCCAGTAAAGGATACTTCTCTCTCTTTCTCTCTCTCACACACACATACATACACACACACACACACACACACACACACATTCACTCTCAATCTCACATGTGCATACACCCGTCCTATCATGAATGGGGGGGTAATACTTAAAGGTGGTTACTGTATCTAGAAAGTGAGACATGAGGGTAGGGAGTATGGTACAGGGAATACTGATTTTTCATGAAAAGTTTTATATTATTTTGCTTTTAAACAAGTGCTTGTAACATTAACTAAAAAACAAGCTTAATTGAGAAAACGATGTTCGTAATTTTTATAATATCAACTTGTATTTTAAAAATCAAATAGGAATAGGGAACCAGCAGTTAGCGTAATGGCTATGTCGCTGGACTCCAACGTAGTTGACCACAGTTCGTGTCCCGGACCCGGTGGCTTAAAACTCACGCCGGGCGCATGTGCGTGCGTGCCCAAGATCCCGAGAGGAGAATGGAGGAGAAGGGATTGCGGCGTGACCATCCCCCCTGGGGGGTGATTTCTCGCTTTCTGTCTCTATGTCTCTCTCTGTCTGTCTGGCGAGCGCACGCACCCTACAGTGAAAATCTCTCAAAAAAAAAAAAATTAGAAATGATCTAAGTGTCCTACAACATAAACTACTTTTTAAGGGGCGGGTTACCGAGAGTGCACGATCACGGCCGCCATGTTCCCCTCTGCAGTCTCCTAACCATTATGGTGAAAATGGTAAGCCAAGCTGGTGTAAGTTATTCCTTCAACACCAAGAGACACCGACTACACAGAGAAACTGACTCTTCTGCATTATGATCCAGTTTTGAACAAAAAAGTCCTCTTTGTGGAACAGAAAAAAATACACTCCCTCTGAACAATGTATGGAAAATGCAATTGATTTATAAATGAGAAGACCAAGGGTGGGGATATTGATTCCGAAATCCTGCAGTGTGTAATGAAAGCAGAGGAAATGGCACGGAATCACTGCCTCCTGTGATTCAAAGGCCATTGTGAAGGAAAACAATGCTGTGAAAGAAAGTTCTTCATATTAGGACAGATATGATTGCTTCACATTTATTTATCTTTCTGGATATTTGTACAGCCCTTAATAAAAAAAAATTAAAATAGCCCCCCCAAAAAAGAATTTTTTAATATAGTATAATACATATATAGACATTAAGATGAAAAGCTGATTATACATACACAAGAACTTTAAAAAGTTCATAGAAAATGGAATTAAATTGTGAGCTTACTTGGATGTAAGAAAATTTAGAAATTATGCATAGTTTTTCATAATATACATTTTCCATTAATTTTTTGGAGAGATTTTTACTAAAGAGTGCATGCACTCAACAAAGAGACAGAGACAGAAAGCGAGGGGGGATGCCCATACCACAGTCCATTCTCCTCTATTCTTCTCTCAGGATTTTGGGCACGCACCACACACCCCCACACCCACCCTTGGCATGACTTTCAAGCAGCTGGGTCTGGGACTCGAACCATGGTCAACCACATGGGAGTCCATCCCCTTAACTACTACGTTACCTGTCGTACCTCCTTAATTTATTGAAGAATCTTCATATAGCAACAAGAAAATACCTTTAGAGTAAATGGAAAGACTAAATTTTAAAAAATAAATGGGCGAGCAGGTGCATGGTGTTTAAGAGCACTTAACTCCCACATGGCCAACCACAGTTCAAGTCCTGGACTTGGTGGCTTGCTTTCTCACATCCTCTCTCTCTATCTCTGTCTCTCTCTGTCCCTCTCTGGTCAAATTTAAAGGAAGGAAGGAAGGAAGGAAGGAAGGAAGGAAGGAAGGAAGGAAGGAAGAAATAATTTTTTAAAAAAATAAATAAAAATAAAAATCTGTATGCATTGTTTCCATAGGTAACATGTATCACTATTTTTTTTTAACTTGCTAGAAGGTATATGCACTCACTAGAGAGAGAAAAAGAGAAAGATAAACTGAAAAAGCACCTCCCTAGGGATTGTCATATTGCAATCCCTTCTCCATTTCTTCTACCTTTTGGGCTTTGACGCACACATATTTGATGGGTATGTTTTCTGAACTATGGGGTCCAAGACTCAAACCCACCACGAAGGATCCAGTCACCTTAACCACCAAACTGTGGGCTGGCCCTGTATCATTATTTTTAATGATAGACAATGTCTTCAAACATTCTGATACAA
Source organism: Tupaia belangeri chinensis (assembly GCF_000334495.1). Taxonomy (NCBI): domain Eukaryota; kingdom Metazoa; phylum Chordata; class Mammalia; order Scandentia; family Tupaiidae; genus Tupaia; species Tupaia belangeri. The sequence continues at coordinate 2,988,668 of NW_006159730.1, read as the reverse complement.
TATATTTAGAGCATCTAAAACTGTCAACTTTTAAAATGTATGTGTACACACACACTTACCTGGGTGATCTTGTGCCTGTGTTCAGCATGACACTCTTTGAGAAATGGTTCATTAACCTATCTTGAGTCTGAACAAGGGGGTATGTGCAAAATAGAAAGAAGATGTAATAAGAATCTATAGTTTTTTGGAGTTTTTTTTAAGATTTATTTATTCATTCATTCATTCATTTCTTCATTTTTTTAATCTGACCAGAGAGAGACACAGAGAGAGAGAGAGGAAAGTGAGAAAGCAAGCCACCAGGTCCAGGACTAGAACCGTGGTCGGCTATGTGGGAGTGTCCAACGCCTTAACCACCATGTGACCTGCTGGTCCCAAGAATCTATATTTTGAGTCATGGTTGAAGTAGGAACAAGGAGAGATTAAAAAAATAGATAAATGAAATATAATACATCAATTTAAAACTACTACTGTGCAAGAAAGAAAAGGAGAATTTGACATTTTAAACTAACAACAACAAACAACCCATTTCAAAAATGGGGACCAGTAGTTGGCATAATGGCTATGTCGCTTGACTCCCAAGTAATCGACCGCGGTTCGATTCCCGGGCCTGGTGGCTTAAACTCACCCAAAGGACTAAAGTAGATATTTCTCCAAAATAAACGAATATCTAATAAGCACTTGAAAAAGTGGGACATTGGGGACCAGCAGTTAACGTAATGCCTATGTCGCTGGACTCCCACATAGTCGATAGCAGTTCACGTCCCGGACCCGGTGGCTTAAACCTCACGTGGGGTGCGTGTGCGTGCGTGCCCAAGATCCCGAGAGGAGAATGGAGGAGAAGGGACTGCAGTGTGGCCATCCCCCCTGGGGGTTGATTTCTCGCTTTCTGTCTCTCTGTCTCTCTCTGTCTGTCTGGCAAGCACACGCGCCGTATAGCAAAAACCTCTCCAAAAAAAAAAAAGAAAAAAAAAAAGGGGGACATCATTAGTCATTAGGAAAATACAAATCTAAACCACAATGAAATACCATTTTGCATCCAGTAAGATGGCTTTGTTAAAAACAAAAAGAAGTGTTAGCTAGAATATGGAGAAATTTGAAACCCTCACACAATACTGGTAGGAATATAAAATAATGTAACTGCTGTGGAAAATAGCCCAGCAGTTCCTCAAAAAGCTAAACAGAATTATCATATGACCCAGCAACTCTAGTCCTAGATGTATAGCCAAGAGAATATCTGAAAACAAATGTTTAAAGACTGGCAAATGAATGTTCATAGAAGCACTATTTATAATACTTAAAAGGCACAAACAATCCAATGGTGGATGGATAAATAAAATGTGAAATGCTCATGCAATAAAATATTATTTAGCCATAAAAATAAAAAAAAAATTTTTTAAGAATTATTTAATTTTATTTATTCATTCATTTATTTTTATTTGGCCAGAGAGAAACACAGAAAGCGAGAGAGAGGGCAAGTGAGAAAGCAAGCCACCAGGTCTGGGATTCAAACCGTGGTTGGCCATGTGGGAGTGTCCAGTGCTTTAACTACCATGCCACCTGCTGGTCCCCCCAAAAAAAATTTTTTAAATGAGGGGCCAAACTTAAGACCTGGTGAGATCCTAAATAGAGTACCCAGCTACCCTATGACCATACTTCTGACACAGAAACTGTGAAAAAATGAATTCATGTTGTTCTAAGTTACTAGTTTATGATCATTGCTTTTGCAGCAATAGAAAACTAATAACAAGTCATATTGCAACTCCTTGACCAGAGGATGGTGGGATACCTTGATGAATACTCGAAATAAGGTTTCATCCAGTGGGATTAGGGTACTCCTCCTTAAGCACAATTGAGGTATCATTATCAGTTGGGAGGATGGATGCTGGAATAAAGCAAAACAAAATTTATCTACCACAATATAGTCAGTATCTGACATCTCAAATGTCAGAATGCCTTCAACATTCAACTCAAAATTCTCCCCTACAGATGGCTTTGTCTACAGCCATATACACACTTTTTACATGCCACTGTGCCAGTGACTAACAAAGAACACAGGAGGCCAAGAAAATCTAGTGAGAATATTAGGTTACTATTACAAGTTATAGTCCTAATTAGCTTTGTGACACTGGGCAAGGGCCCTCAAGGGGGGAGCTATTTCTTGTCTGCAAACAAAGGCATTGGACTAGCTTTCACACTACTTTCAGAATCATTGCATATGACTTTATAAAATGAAAAACACACACATACACACACAAAAAAAAACTCAACATAAATTATTTGCTATAAAAGAATAAACAAACAGCACACAGCTTCCCAATGCACGCCCTGTTCCTCCTGGTATTCTGCCTCTGAGAGAGACATCAAAAATAGCTGGATCCAAAATAACTCATTTGGAAATTCACACTTTAATAATTTTGACCTCTTGGCTCATTTAAGTAATATGATCAATCAACAAAAAGGCAAAATTTTCAAAGCTTATACAAACTAGCTGAAAATTAAATGTTAAACATAGGTGTTTTGAAATATTACAAAGAAATTAATTGCAATTGTTCTCATCTAATATACATTCAATTTATAATAGATGGGAGTCAACACATAGTGTGAAGGTTAAGGCTGCTGACCTCCATAGAAAGTGAGAAATCACCCACCCCCAGTGATGACGGCCATCCACAATCCCTTCTCCCCCACTATCCCCAGTAAGAGTCTCAGACCCCTTGGATTGAAATTCACATGAGGCATGTGAGCATAGGTGCCCAAAATCCTGAGGGGAGAATGGAGACAGGATGGCAGGTCACCATCCCTGGAGGGGTGTTTTCTCACTTGGCCTCAATCTCACTGTATCTTTCTCTCTCTGTCTCCCTTTGGTGAGCACATGCATCCTATAACACAACATATACCCCCCCCCAAAAAAAAACCCTCAAATTAAAAATTCTGACTGAACAGGTTCTTTTTTTTACTTTATTTTTATTTACTTTTTTTTTTTTTTTTTTTTTTTTTTTGTTTTGGGTGTGTGGGCTCCTTTGTAGAAGAAAGTGAGAAATCACCCCCCTAGTGATGGCCATCCACAATCCCTTCTCCTCCACTATCCCCCCAGGATTGTGGACACACATGCACACATGCCCTGCATGAGGTTTTTGGGGTTTTTTTTTTACATTTTTTTAATTAATTAATTCACATGCATTCCCTATGCATTGTCACGGCATACACAATAATTTCCCATCCAGAATATACTGCATAGTGGCTTAATCATGCATGTTATCGTCAATAATTTTCCATTTCTAGTTATATATATGTGTGTGTGTGTAAATATATATGAAACTAGATTATATATGTGTATATATATATAACTAGATTATATATGTATATATAATCAACCCTGGGGGTTGATTCCTCGCTTTCTGCCTCTCTGTCTCTCTCTGGCTTTCTGGCGAGCGCACGCACCCTATAGCAACCCCACCCCCCACCCCCACCCGAAAAAAAGATACAAAATAGCAAGGTTAAACTGTAGATTAACTCAGTGTACCTGTAAAATTGAAAAATAAGGTAAAAAGGCAAAAATATATGTATTCTTGGATAGTCTTTTGGAAAAATGCAAGTGAATGTCAAGTAGACGGTAAAATTTGTGCCTGGCGATGTTGGGAATAACTTTGTTGTACTATAATATGGATAGCTCTACCAAATCAAAAAATAAAATCCCAAAGAAAATAATCTCAAATTAGATCAAGTTGGGGAGGGTGAGAAGGAAGGAATCAAGGAGGAAAAGGAGGAAACAAAACATTTAAGGGACACAAAAATGGAAAATTATCTGCTGATGACAATGTGTATGGTAATAACTTTGAACTAATATACAGCCATTGTGTACGCTGCAATGATACACAGGGATAAAATAAAAATATATAAAATAGTAAAGAAATACACCCCAAGAAAAGTGGCCTACGCACACACACACACAATCAGGTAAACCTTATTCTTACAATTCTGAACTATTCTGCTCCCTTCCACAGTTAAATGGGCTCAGACACTTAGCTTAAGAAACTGGTTCAGAGAAATGGTATGGGAAAGTCTCAAGAAAAGCCTACACTTGACCTACGAGGCCACTTAACATCCGGGCTCCCAAAGCTCAAGGATTTACCTTTTGCCTTATATGAAATGTATCATTATGAGGATGGTGACGTTTTCCTGAACACTTTTTAAACTAGTAGAAAGCCTTCCGTTCTCGACTCAAATTGTCCCTCAACAGAACTTGGGGGTGAACGGGCGCCGCCGGCCCGGGGCCGCGCATGCGCGCTGGACTCTGCCGCTGCGAGCTGCGCGTTGTGCCCAGGCCTCGGCTCGCTGAGGGGCGACCTCCTAGCCCTCCTCGGTTTAGAACTTTAACGAAAGAACGCAAATAAAGCTCCCAGGCAGTCGTTACACTTAAGGGCGAGAATTAATGGCATATAAAGGCAATGAATGCAGACCTAACGCGCAGAACTTGGTTCTAAAACTACTTCCTGAGGCAGCTGAGCTTTCTCCCGGCTGAGCTCGACAATGAAGGAATCGTAGAGGACAGGAAAAAGGGAGCTGGCTGCTTGGACAAAGCCCAGGGAAAG
>NW_006159730.1:2978990-2984045 GCF_000334495.1 Tupaia belangeri chinensis | reverse complement strand
CGGCCAGCACCCCGACTCCTCGGCGCCAGCCCCTTTCAGCCTAAATTGAGAAGGCGACCGTTTGGGCGCGAAACGAAGCCCCAGACGCTTCCCTCACAGAACTGCGGAAATTCTCAGGAGCGCGGGCCCGCGGCACAAAACGAAACAAGTTTTTGTTTCACAGTTTGTTCGCGGACCTAATGAAGAAGCGAGAGGGCAAAATCCAGATCGGCATGTTGACGATTTTCGGAACGAACCTAGACGAAGGGGGTTCTAAGGCCTGAATGTACCCCTACTAAAGAGGGTTTCTATTATTTCTTCGCATCCACGCTGTGAACTACAGCGGTAACTCGAGCCTTCTGCTCAAGCAGCCTCTCACAAAACAGAGATCAGGCAGGTTGCAAGCCCCGCCTATTTGTGGGCCAGGCGCGAGCGCAGTAGTTATTACACTAAAGCGTCTCCGCCTTCCTTTCCTCCCCGTGGCAGCGATGGCCGAGTGGTTAAGGCGTTGGACTTGAAATCCAATGGGGTCTCCCCGCGCAGGTTCGAACCCTGCTCGCTGCGGAAGCCGGCGCTTCAGTTTTGGGTTTTCTCTCCTACCCGATTTTTAAAACAGACGTTCACTAGTGATTTTTTTCTTTCCTCTTTTCTCCCTCAAGTCATTATCCTCACTTTTTCTGTTGTATTTTTCGTATCTACCAGCAAAATGGTACGCGAGCCGAGTGATTTTCAACGCTAAAGAAAAGCCAATAAATGTCAGCACCGCAAAAAAAAAAAAAAAAAAAAAAGAAACTATTAATATCAAAGGGAAAAATCTTTGCCTGTCCTGAAAGGCAAAGTAACATCTTTAGTATTTTGATGTTTAATATGAAGAGTAAGTTCGTAAAATAGAAATAAAATTAATATAAATATTGACGGTACTTCTCGGGCTTTCACAGACTAAAGGAGCTATCGTTTCGCGGAAACGCGCAGACCTACGCTCTTTCCTTCCACCCCAGGATCATCTCCAGAGCTTCCCCCACCACAGCCAGAAATGATGTGAAATGAGAGAGAATTTTACATTTTAAAGTTTCACTCTTACAGCATGTTACATACATGCACATAACAGAACAATGTGCATGTTGCCATTAAAATTATGTTAATGAAGCCCTTCCCAGTACATTGCCCAGTGAAAAAATGAGGACAGATTAGAAAACAGTATATATTATGACCACATTTCCGTTAAAAAATTCACTTGTATATGTGGGAAGAATGGAAGAGAAAGAGAAAGTGATAGAAACAATTAATGGAACTTAGAAAAAAATACATCAAAATGTTAGCAGTGATTATCATGTCTGGGTGGTGGGATTTGGGGCACTTTTAATTTTCTTAATAGTTTTCTGTTTATCTGGGTTTTTACATTTTTCCGTATTGACTCATGTTTTAAATAAGAAAATTGCAAGATTAGTTTCTGAGGCCCTGAATATCCCCTTTTCTGTTCCCTTTCACCCACTTTCACTATACCTCCCCCCCAGACTTCCCAGGTGCTATTACAGAATTCCCTGACTCAAGTCTAGGAATAATTTTCTGTGGTACCTGGTGTGAATTTCACCACACTGTCTTATCTCTTTTGAGAATTTGCTGAATATACACACTCACCATCCTCTCTACCCAATCCCCACCACCTTTTGCTCTCATTCAAGTCACTTATAAGGAATGCATTAATTTCCTAGCAGGTTTCCTTGTCTGTACTGGTCAGGATCACATTCAACTACAAATAAGAAAACCCAATTCAAGTAGCTTAAACACAAGAATTTGTCTCAAGAATCCTAGGAAACAAATATTCCCGAACCCCAAAGACTGAAATGATATATAACCTCTCCTGTTTGTTTTAATTAAAACGTTTAAAATTTGTGACTCTATATTAACATGTTAATCCACAAAAGAGAGAGACCACAAGTTATAAAGTAAAACTTGTTGAAAGGGCAAGTATATATTGTATAATTAATTAACAACTCTCTTTTTTCAAAACAACTCTTTTTAAATGGTGTTCGGTATATTATCAAAGGTAGTTTCTGACAACTCATTTTTTTTTAATTAAAAATCATTACTTTAACCAGTGTGACAGTGTGTACAACAGAGAGAGAGGGAGAAGGCATCCCACTATGGGCGTAGTCATGTCACAATCCCTTCTCCTCCATCCCCTCAGGGCCTTCAGCATGCATGTGCACACACAAACATCTGGTGTGTGTTTTAAGCCACTGAGGCCACAGTAAGCCATGTGGGATCCAACTCCTTTAATCACTAAGCCAAAGGTCTGGCCCTAACTTCTTTTTTTTAAAGAAAAAAAAATTTTTTTTTGTTAAATCACATCTTACTGTTTCAAGAAATTATTTAAAAGAAAGAATAGTTTTTCAAATTAATCATAATTTAACACTATTAAAAAAAAAGAGAGAGAGAGAAGGAGAAAAGAAATAAGGGATTAGAAAATTCTCAGCTAGGAAAGGAAACAGAGCTCTTTCATCTTTCTGCTTTGTCATATTTAATGTGTAGGCCTTGTCCTTTTCTTACTGCTTCACAGTCCCAATATGATTCCTATACCTCCAGACCTCACATCCTCATTCAGCCAAGAAGGGGAGAGACGAAAACTCTCAAATTATGTCTCATTTACCCAGACTATATAAAGTCTGGCTACCACGGTGCTATAAGGAATAATGGGGAAATAAGTGCTTTTAAGTAAGTAGACTGCTAACCAAGTATAAACTGGAATTTCACTGATAAAAGAGAAGGCAGTGATACTGAGTGGGCAACCAGTTGCGTCCACCACACACATTATAATAGGAAAGCCAAACTTGTAGGCTTAGGAACTTAAAGACAAGTCCTCGCCTGCCTTCCCAGCTCTCCCTCTTTTCTTCCCCTTCTCCATCTGAGTTATTGGCAGGCCTCCCAGCACTGCATGCTGGCTGGTGCCTTTGGGCTTTTTTTACATGTTCACATGCTACTATCTGGAATATCTTTTCTTGACTTCACCCTTACGTCCTCATTAGGAGAAGAGGGCTGCCCAGCATTTGAAATTTCTTTCTATTTAGAGGATGTGCTTGCATTTTGAATCTAGGTGTGAAGCTACAATCTACCCCCTGTACCACCACTCCTGTCACAGAAGCTGAAAAAGTCACATACTTCATTCCCAGCCTTCTTTGCAGCTTGGAAGCAGCATGTGGCCTAGGCCCAGTCAATAAAATGTGCCCACCTCCTACTTTTAATCAGGAGCTATTAATACAAAAAGCAGGTAGGGTTGGGCCTCATCCTGGTGGGAGGCAGAGGCCACAGGGGCAGGCACAGGGATTGCTAAAGGCAGCAGGCCAGGGCTGCAGTTGAGGTTAACAGTTGTTTAGCAGTAGAACAGCAGTGTCTGAAGCAGACTGAGTTTTGTGGTGTCATTCTGCTGCGATCTTAGACTCCGCCTTGTCTCATTTACTCTTGCCCCATTTTCCATAAGTGGCTTTGCAGCCTTCCTGCCAATTCTTTGAGCTATTCAATATTCTTCCAGTAAGTACCTGCTGAAATCAGCAGTTTTCTTCCCTTTTCTTCTTTCTTTTCTTCCTTTCTTTTTTTTTTTCCTTGCCTTTCTTTTTTTTTCCCTCTTCTAAACATCAGATAAAACTTCCCTCCTTGCCCCACCATCATCTGCCAGGAAAGCTCATTCTTTCTTCTAGTGTCATCTGTGCACAAGCATTCCGTTCGGTATATTATCAAAGGTAGTTTCTGACAACTCATTTTTTTTTAATTAAAAATCATTACTTTAACCAGTGTGACAGTGTGTACAACAGAGAGAGAGGGAGAAGGCATCCCACTATGGGCGTAGTCATGTCACAATCCCTTCTCCTCCATCCCCTCAGGGCCTTCAGCATGCATGTGCACACACAAACATCTGGTGTGTGTTTTAAGCCACTGAGGCCACAGTAAGCCATGTGGGATCCAACTCCTTTAATCACTAAGCCAAAGGTCTGGCCCTAACTTCTTTTTTTTAAAGAAAAAAAAATTTTTTTTTGTTAAATCACATCTTACTGTTTCAAGAAATTATTTAAAAGAAAGAATAGTTTTTCAAATTAATCATAATTTAACACTATTAAAAAAAAAGAGAGAGAGAGAAGGAGAAAAGAAATAAGGGATTAGAAAATTCTCAGCTAGGAAAGGAAACAGAGCTCTTTCATCTTTCTGCTTTGTCATATTTAATGTGTAGGCCTTGTCCTTTTCTTACTGCTTCACAGTCCCAATATGATTCCTATACCTCCAGACCTCACATCCTCATTCAGCCAAGAAGGGGAGAGACGAAAACTCTCAAATTATGTCTCATTTACCCAGACTATATAAAGTCTGGCTACCACGGTGCTATAAGGAATAATGGGGAAATAAGTGCTTTTAAGTAAGTAGACTGCTAACCAAGTATAAACTGGAATTTCACTGATAAAAGAGAAGGCAGTGATACTGAGTGGGCAACCAGTTGCGTCCACCACACACATTATAATAGGAAAGCCAAACTTGTAGGCTTAGGAACTTAAAGACAAGTCCTCGCCTGCCTTCCCAGCTCTCCCTCTTTTCTTCCCCTTCTCCATCTGAGTTATTGGCAGGCCTCCCAGCACTGCATGCTGGCTGGTGCCTTTGGGCTTTTTTTACATGTTCACATGCTACTATCTGGAATATCTTTTCTTGACTTCACCCTTACGTCCTCATTAGGAGAAGAGGGCTGCCCAGCATTTGAAATTTCTTTCTATTTAGAGGATGTGCTTGCATTTTGAATCTAGGTGTGAAGCTACAATCTACCCCCTGTACCACCACTCCTGTCACAGAAGCTGAAAAAGTCACATACTTCATTCCCAGCCTTCTTTGCAGCTTGGAAGCAGCATGTGGCCTAGGCCCAGTCAATAAAATGTGCCCACCTCCTACTTTTAATCAGGAGCTATTAATACAAAAAGCAGGTAGGGTTGGGCCTCATCCTGGTGGGAGGCAGAGGCCACAGGGGCAGGCACAGGGATTGCTAAAGGCAGCAGGCCAGGGCTGCAGTTGAGGGTAACAGGTGTTTAGCAGTAGAACAGG
>NW_006159730.1:2978670-2978899 GCF_000334495.1 Tupaia belangeri chinensis | reverse complement strand
GCCTTCCTGCCAATTCTTTGCGCTATTCAATATTCTTCCAGTAAGTACCTGCTGAAATCAGCAGTTTTCTTCCCTTTTCTTCTTTCTTTTCTTCCTTTCTTTTTTTTTTTCCTTGCCTTTCTTTTTTTTTCCCTCTTCTAAACATCAGATAAAACTTCCCTCCTTGCCCCACCATCATCTGCCAGGAAAGCTCATTCTTTCTTCTAGTGTCATCTGTGCACAAGCATTC
>NW_006159730.1:2942388-2978639 GCF_000334495.1 Tupaia belangeri chinensis | reverse complement strand
GGGCTGATTCAGAAGTCCCTTTTTAATTCTCCTGGTCTCTATTATAGCAAAGATCGCATTGCACTATTTCCGCTGGTTTGCCTCTCTCTCTCCACTAAATGGCAAAGTCTTTGAGAATGTAAAAAAGAAACCATAAATTTTTACATGCTTTTAAAATCCTGACCTGATGGAAAAATAAAGAAGGAATTGGAGCACGACCATCCCCCATTGGAGGTTGCTTTCTCCCATTTCTCTGTTTCTCCCTGGCAAGCACAGGTCTCATAACTCTCCCTGTCTCATAACTCTCCTTAAAACTCCTTCTGGGGATTCCGGTGTGTTCGTACATGAAAATTCAAATCACTGGCATGACTCGATGACTCTCCATGATTCTGTGTGGCCTACATCCTGGGCTTCTCCCCCTCTTACTCTGAGCGGATGTACTGTTTTTCCTTTTCGTTCCTTGTAGAGACTAAGCTCTTTTACACCTTAATCTTGTGCGTATTCCAACTTCATCCTATCAAATGAGACCGCTCGCTTTTTTATTCTTTTTCTTCATAACATTTATTATGCTTTGTGATACATTCGTGTGAATAAAATCGCTTATTTTTCTTGCTAGGTTGTGTGTACATGTGTGTGACCATTAAATTACCTTATTCAATATTTAGTGAGCCCTCAATAAAAAATTTTGTTGAATGAATTTTCTGTTTATGAGGTTCAGAGAGCAAGAGTTAGTATTCTGAAGTGCCAGGAGGTAGTCTCCATGAGGGAAAGTATACTTTCAATTTTCCTTTAACTTTAGGGGATGACTCTAAACTGCCTTTAGAGATTTGTGCCCTGACTGTAGACAAGCAGGAATATTGCAGCAGAATCACCTGATTTATTGTAACACTGTTTAGTACGATTCATGAAGCTATTACTTTGCTTTAACCACCTCAGTCCATTGTAAAGAAGTTTCATTCCAAGAGGTTTCATTAGTGGAGGCATTGCTGTGTAGAGAGGCACTGGAAAAAGAAAGAAGACAGGACTGACCCAGGGCATGTGTAAAGCTTGTATTCGAAGTCCCCTCTGAAGAGAATGCCCATTTCTGGAGGACTTGTTCCCCAATGAGCTCATGTCCCCAACGACATCTAGGCTCAGGGCCTGTTTACATTCTAGAGTGCAAATGACTAATAATAATAATGATACCTAACTCTTAGATTCTGTGGGAGTAGAGAGAAGGAAGCTTTGAGTCTGGAAATTTCAGGTGAAGCAGCTGATAGGGAAAACTTAGCACTTTCAGCTCTTCTTCCAAGAACTAGTTTCCTGGACTGGTCAATGGCACAGTAGCAAAATGTATCACTCTGAAACACAATCCCATATGAGAAGATTGACCTACCAAGTCCAGAGACCTCCCTGAGTACACCAGATACACAAGGAAAACACTGCCCATGATCTGGGGCTACCTGGGGCTGGGGATAGATTGCAACTTTGGGATTCCATTGGTGCTATCTCGCTCTACTTTTCATTTATTTATTTATAAGAGTTTTTTTGTTATGGTATGCATACACATGCCAGAGAGACAGAGAGAGAGAAAGTGAGCTATCACTCCCTGGGGGAATAGCCACACCACAATCCCTTCTCCTTCATTCTCCTCTAGAGATTTTAGGCACACACACACTGACGCCTGTTGTGAGTTTCAAGCCACCAGGTCCAGTTCTCGAACCGTGGACAGCCATGTGGGAGTTCAGTGCCTTAACCACTATGCCATCTGCTAGCCCCTCTCTCTTCCTTTCAAATCTCTCTTCCTGCATCTTTTACTCATGGAAAGAAGGAAGAAAAGGACTTGGGGGAGGGAGGAAAGAAAGAAAGAAGAAAAAAAAAAAAAGCAAAGATTACTTTCCTTCCCAATCTGCATGAAGTTGATCAGTCAAGCTCACCTAAACTCATAGATTAGATGCAGAGAAAAGGAGTTATCTCTACTTTCATCCCATTCCTATCACACACCTACTTATCAGTCCTAGGTCCAGAGACAGTCTTTCATGGCCCAAAGACTAAATGTGATAGACTTAGATTTATCTTCGCTGCACACTGGATCACTTGTTTGGTGATGGGCTGCCAGAGGAGGCATGAGTGAGCAAAGCCAGGTCTCTCAGGCTATTCAGACAACTCCAGTGACAGACATGGCCCATAGGCTTCACGCTCTTGATGGTCTCTGCTGCTTGAAGTCAGGAATGGAGAAGAGACTAAAATTGATAAGCTTGTCACTCAGGTGCCAAAATAGAGCACAGCTCCAGGCTGCTCAACTCTTAAACTCCTTGGTCCCCACCCCAGGAATCTCAGAGCATCTTTATTCTTTTAAAGTTTATTCTGATAAAAATCCACAGCAGCATATTCATGAACAAAGACTTTGGGGGTAGGAGAACCGTGGCTCAGTGGTAAAACACAATGCTCTGTGAGATTAACCCACATGGAAAGTTTCTACATTCATGTTAATATTTCTTGAGTATGTCAGGCACGTGATCTGGGGCCAACTGAAGTTGGAGGTGGATCGTGCTGTAAATACTCTGTTGGGGGAACAGTCTCTCTCTATCTCTCTCATCTTCTGTCTCTGTCTCTCTCCCTCTCTAGCACAAGGGAGAAGTAAATAAACTTTAAAAACAATTTTTGAAAAAGCTTTTGGAGACTATATTTTCCTCTCAAACAGATTTGAGACAAGATTCTCAGAGTATTTGTCCAGCATGAGATCTTTAGATACATTTTATTTGATTCTGTAAGACAGTCATTCCAGGAGTCATGTATACATAAATAAGTACTAAAAGTTGGAAATCACCCCTGGGGGTGATTTCTTGCTTTCTGTCTCTGTATCTCTGGTAAGTGTACGCATACTATAGGAAAAATATCTTAAAAAAAAAAAAAAAAGTACTAAAAGTTACTTGTCAGGCTGGCCCAAGGATGTAGAAGTTAAGTTAGTCCAGTTCCACATGACTAATCGTGTAGTTTAAGTCCTAGACCCAGAAACTTGAAAAATACACCAGGTATGTGTGTGTGTGTGTGTGTGTGTGTGTGTGTGTATCCAAAATCCCAATAGCTGAAGAAACAGAGAAGGGATTGCAGCAAGATTGTGACCGTTTGGAGGAGTACTTCTCCCCCTTTTCCGTCTCTCTCTCTCTTTCTCTCTGGGGAGTGTATGCACCCTCTGGCAAGTTTTTTGTTTCTTTCAGAGAAATTTTTCCTATAGGGTACATGCGTGAGACAGACAGCTGGGGATGGCTTTGACACAGTCTCTTCCCTTCTATTCTCCTCTCGGGATTCTGGGCACACATGCACATGTGCCCAGCATGAATTTCAAGCCACAGGGTCCAGGACTCAAACCACAGTCCACCAGGTGGGAGTCCAGTGCCTTAACCACTACACTACCTGCTGGCCCTGCAAGTTTTGTTTGTTTTTTTAAGTTACTTGTCTTCCAGGTGTTAAGACACATACGTCAGTGGCAGTAGTATTTTACTATTTAGAAATAATGTGTGCCTTAGGAGCACAGAAATGTTAACATTTTTAAAGAATTATTTTATTTAATTTTATTCATCTTTTTTTTTTTTTTAATTTGACCCAAGAGAGACAGAGAGGAAAAGTGAGAAAGCAAGCCACCAGGTCTGGGTCTTGAACTGTGAGTCAGCTGTGTAGGAGTCCAGCACCTTATCTGCCAGCCCCTTGCACTAACTTTTAGTATGCGCACTTCTAGTGCAAACTTTTTCTATGGGGTAATCAGTCAATAAATATTTTAGCCTTTGCCAGCCTTATGGTTTCTGTTACAACTACACAATTCTGTCTTTGTAAGCATGAAGGCAGCCAGAGATAATCTACAAATGAGTGTGACATGTTCCAATAAAATTTTATTTACTAAGATGGACAGCAGTCTGGAATTGTCTGTCAGGCTATAGTTTATAGGTTAATCTCTAGGGGACTCTCTCCAATGTAATAAAAATAATCTTCAAGGGGCTGGCAGGTGGCATGGTGGTTAAGGCACTGGACTCTCACATGGTTGACCATAGTTAGAGTCCCAGACCTCTCTCTCTCTCTCTTCTCTCTCTCTCTCTCTCTCTCTCATTGAATTAAAAAATAATAATAATAATAAATAAAATTAAATAATTTTTTTAAAAAAATAGTCTTCAAAAGTTATCACCATGGGGCCAGCCTGTAGTATGGAGTTAAGGTGACTGAATCCCACATGGCCAGCTAAGCAGTTCAAGTCCCAGATCCAGTGGCTTCAAAAACACTCCTAGAGTGTGTGTGTGCATGCCCAAAATCCTGAAAGGAGAAATGGAGGAGAAGGGATTGCTATAGGGCATGTGCATCCACCAGAGAGGGACAGAGATACATACACACAGAAAGAGAGAGAGAAAGAGAGAGAGAGAGACAAAGCAAACTATCAGGTCTGGGACTTGAACTACTGTCAGCCATGTGGGAGTCCAGCACCTTCAACGATCATACCACCAGCTGGCCCTAACTTGGTGTATTTTTCAAGTCTCTGAGTCTGATATTCAACTGTGTAATGAGGATCCAGCAGCCTTAACCCCCATACCACCTAGCTGGCCCAGGAGTGAATGTTTCTTTTTCTTTTGGGAGTGGTTTTTGCTATAGGGCACGTGCGCTCACCAGAAAGACAGAGAGAGACAGAGAGATAGAAAGCGAGAAATTGCCCCCAGGGGGGATGGCCATGCCACAATCCCTTCTCCTCCATTCTCCTCTCGGGATCTTGGGCACGCATGCACACACACGCGCCCGATGTGAGTTTAAGCCACCGTGTCCAGGACTCGAACCGCGGCCATCTACATGGGAGTCCAGCGACATAGCCATTACACTAACTGCTGGTCCCAGGAGTGAATGTTTCTTAAGATCATTTTATTTCAATCAGAATGGCCCAGAACCTTCTAGAATTTTCTGTGCATTGTGCTTGTGTGCTCCACTCACAAGTGATTCTGGGTAGGGCACAACTCTGGAAGTATTTACTTATTTTCTCCTCTTTTTATTGTTTGCCATAAACTACTCTTCTGAAAATATGAAGTACCGTATTTGCTGTTGTAAACAAACTACTTTAACTCTTGACATCTTAAGGTGTAGTCTGAATCTAGGTTTGCACATTTATTTGTGAAGTCACGTGAGGGAGTTGGGAAAAATGGGCACTTTGAAGCCAGAGCACCTGAACTTCAAACTCAGGCTCCTTCCCTTTCTTGCTGTGTAACTTTGGACAGGTTACGTAACCTCTCCGAGCCTTAATTTTACCACCTATTTACTAAGTGGTACTAATAATTGCTTCTGCTTCACAGCATTAGATGTAATAAGTGTCATTTTCTGAGCACTAACCACAGACCAGGCACTGTAGTTCCACGCTTATCTCCTTGCACCCCTGAAACAAGCCACAGTTGGTCTACAGACGAGACACTGAGGACCAAGATCACATGCTGTGAGTCCCTTTCCCTTTCCTCACAGAGGTGTCCGTGACAAACTCGAGGGAGCCAGTGGACAAGGATGAAAGGGGCTATTTGATTCATGTTAGCGATGGAATAAAATGTCTTTTGCTCTCTCATTTTTTCTGAACTAGATAAAGGGAGGAACAAGTTCCCTGGGAGTTGACGTACAAAGCTGCCCAGAACTGACACTCACCAGGGATGTGTTTGAGACCATGTGAAACCATCTTTGAGAAACGAGCTACTGCTCTGACGATCTTTCTTAGCCGAGTTTTGCATTGTTGTTTTGGTCTGTTTTTAATGTCTCTTACAGCTCATGATTGGCTTTGCAAATATAATTTCTCAATCTGTGTTATATTCTTCATTCCATCTCTAGCCCTCCACAATTAAAAGAAAGAAAATGCATCTCGGAACCAGCAATTGGCATAATGGCTATGTCACTGGACTCCCATGTTAGTCAACCACAGTTCAAGTCCCGGACTCGATGGCTTAAACTCACCCCGGGCGCGTATGTGTGCGTGCCCAAGATCCTCAGAGGAGAACGGAGAAGGGACTGCAGTGTGGCCATCCTCCATGGGGGGTGATTTCTCCATTTCTGTCTCTCTGTCTCTGTCTTTCTGGCAAGCGCATGCACCCTATAGCAAAAAACTCTGCAAAAAATAAAAATAAATTTTTAAAAATGCATCTCAATTGCATATGATATGTATCAATGCCTTCCGAATGCAAGATGTGCGCTCTCTAAAAAGAAAATCCTGCTCTAAAAAACCCTTCTCTCCTAGCATCCCTGTCCAGTCAGCACCTGCACTCACCAGAGAGAGACAGAGAAAGAGAGGAAAGTAACGAAGCACCCCCCTTGGTGGGCTGTGTATCAGGGGCTCATGCTGTAAAACCTTCTCCTCTAACTCTCTCAGGACTCTGGCTATGCACACACACACACACACACACACACACACACACACACACATACATACTCAGTGTGTTTCCCAAGCTACTGGGTTCAGGACTCAAACCACACAGTCAACCCCACCTCAACCACCAGGCCACAGGCAGACTCCCCTTTTTCTTTGTAATTGTCAGAGGTCACGTGAGCTTGTCAGAGCGAGAGAATATGCAGCCCCCAAATGTGGCATGGGCACACCATAATTCTTTTGCTTTTATTTATACATCTCATCAGGATTTGGGGCATAAATATGCACATCCTTTTAGTATGATTTTCAGGCTCCTAGAGCTGAGATTCAAGCAGTATTCAACCACACAATTCAACTATGTTGAATCCAGCTCTCAATACACTGTGCTTCAGGCAGGCCCACCATTGCCTCTTCCCATTTTTTTCCTTTAATTGCCATAGAGCACATGCACTCACCAGAGAGATACAGGGGGAAGGAGAGAGAGAGAGAGAGAAAGAAAGGGTCATGGTCATTCTGCAATCCTCTCTCCTCCATCTTATCCTGTTGGGCTTTGGGGGCAGGCACAACGTACAACCAATTTTTTTTTTTTCAAGCTGCAGGGTCAGTATTTGGACCATAGTCAGCCATGTGGGCTCTCTTAACTACTAGGCTACAGGGCCAGCCTCTTTCTATACATTTTCTGACCACCTCTCTCCCTTGTTTGCAGATTCCCTCCACATTCTCCCATCCCCAATGGATATCAATGGCCTGCAGAGTAAAGGCCAAACTCCCTGGCTTCATACACAGAATCTTTCATAATTTGACCCTAAAGTCCCCTAGGCATTCTTTCACCCTACTCCCTTGCATGACTCCATAACAGTGCTTGGACTGATTTATGCACTCCCACAGAAGAGAGTCAATGTGGCCCTTTCACACATTGGCACTCTTGGCTGGAAATAACTTTTTTTTTTTTTTTTTTTTAAGTTTTCTTGATTTATTGTTTCCATGAACAAGAGAGAGAGTCAGCACTCCTAATAAAATCTTGACTCCTCAATCCATCCTCAGCTACAACCACCTCTGGATCCTGGGCACATGTACACACACCCATCATGTTTAGGGAGCCAGGGGCAAACCTCAGACCATCCCATGTCAGTTGGCCTGACAAAGTGCTGTATTCTACCAATATTCCACTATCTAGCCCCTTCTTTGTCCTTAATGGTCAGTTCGAAATATACACACACCACCTACGTGCAAACACGCATACATACACATAGGTATGCACACATGTAAATTTGAAGACATATATACAAATAAAATTAAAATACATGCAAATAAGCAAAAATTAACTGATGTTCATCCCCTTCACTCTATTTTCAAGAAATATTCCAGAAAAACTAATAGAGTAGCATCACCATGATCTAGTAATAAGAGAAGCTCTGTTAATGAGTTCCATTTCCAGGAAAAAGTAAGAGCCAGGGGACCAGCAGTTAGCGTAATGGCTATGTCGCTGGACTCCCATGTAGTCGACCTCGGTTCAAGTCCTGTACCCGGCGGCTTAAACTCACGCCAGGCATGTGTGCGTGCATGCCCAAGATCCCAAGAGGAGAATAGAGGAGAAGGGATTGCGGTGTGGCCATCCCTCCTGGGGGGGTGATTTCTCGCTTTCTGTCTCTCTGTCTCTCTCTGTCTGTCTGGCAAGCGCACACGCCCTATAGCAAAAACCTCTCAAAAAAATAAAAGAGTTTCTTTGTGAGATCAGCAGTTAGAGTAATGGCTATGTTGCTGAACTCCTATGTAGTCCACCGCGGTTTGAGTTCCGGATCCAGTGACTTAAACTCATACTGGGCGTGTGTGCATGCGTGCCCAAGATCCTGAGAGAAGAATGGAGGAGAAGGGATTGCGGTGTGGCCATCCCTCCTGGGGGGGTGATTTCTCGCTTTCTGTCTCTCTGGCGAGCGCACGCGCCCTATAGCGAAAACCTCTCAAAAAAAAAGTAAGAGCCAGAAGTAAAAGTATTCATTTACCTTGGACATCTCACATAAGTCTATTCTTGGAAACTGTCACTTCCCTTCCCACTTCCACCTTCCTTTCCTCTCCTTAGCTCTATATCTTCCCCCTAGAAACTGCTGGGCTTTCTAGGATATTTTATTAGCAATTCAAGATGTTCCAGAAATAATTTCTGCAACCACAGCCTGTGCTAACTCAAATGCCCTCTGGGTGTAGTGCTCACTGCCTGTGGCTCATAAAAGGGACGGGTTACAAAGAGTCGCAAAGCATGTAGGTCTGGAGACTTCTGTGCAGAGTGACAAGGGTCATTTATAAAGCAAGGGAGTGATGGGAGGTTCCTGAAGCTCACTCAGTTACTGCTCGGGCTAGCAGAACATTTCTGGGGTGAGCTATAACTCCATGAAGTTTTCTCAGAACCTACATGTATATCATGGCACAGGCCCAATTCCTTCCCAAGACTGACTTGAGGGTGGATTCACTTGAAAAACTAATTTATTTCTAAAATACAGGCAAAGAGAATCAGAGATGCTTTTATCTATTGCTTTTCCTGTTCCTGCTTTCACCGCGAAAATTAGCCAATATATCGTTCAGATGTACTTGTGACAATTTGATTTTTGTTTACGTTCATCTGGGTTTGAAAAATGACCACCACTCAGGCAGATTGATGTTTCCTGAGCCGCTCATTTCTAGCACGTATTAATACATCAGCATTACCTCCCAGTAGTATGTCTTTCTGAATTATTCTTTGGAGTTTTTTTTCCCCCAGTGCTTTTTAAGCTTCATTTAAAAAATAACCCTTGAACCATTTTTCTTAAGACTGTCTCTATAAAACATCCAGCCTGCTACTGACTAGACTATCTTCACATTTTGAATTTTCAGTTGTTCTCTTTTATTATCTATTATTACTATGACATCATTCGGGGACTTCTCATTGGGGGCATGTTTGGCTAGTGGGGAAATAAAGAGAGATTTTCATCTTTCCAACTGAAATCCACCACAAAGCTGTACATTTCCTGGTTATGATTCTTCTAAGCTGCAGTGTCACAGGTTCTGGTGGGTGTTGTCTACTTTTTTCTAAATGATAAAAGTATCAAACTGTTCTTATGAGTTGGGATCTCAACAGGAACCAGAAGGCACACTCAATTTGGGATAATTCTATATGATTTAATAAAAAAATAAAAACTATTTTAAAAGATAGGGGGACAGTGTGTAGAAATCACAAGGGGTAACTTGAGTCATTACCACCCCTAAAATATAAAGAGCAGCTATCAGAACCCAGAAGGAGAAAGTTTGGGGGTGGCAAGGATGAGGTCCAAGAAGAACAGTGGCCTCCCTTCAGAGGCCATAACCAATGCAAAATAATCCTGCAGGAAGAGATCTGGGTCAATAATATACCACTTCACCCATCTACCTCTGCTCTCAAGCTGGGTCTACCCATTGTCCAAACTCAACTGGTCAACCTCTGCAGCTGAGAACAGGGCACAGAGTGGGCCTGGAGAGGAAACAGGAGATGGGTGGGACTCTGCCTTGCAGAAAACTTGGGAAATAAAAAAGTAAAAACAATCATCCATAGTCTAGCACCTGGACACACCAGCTTTATCACTGTGGTATATTTCCTTCCTGTCCTAGGTATATTTTAATGTATAGTTACATTTAAAATTAAATCTTTGGGCCCAGTGGGTGTCATGGTGGTTAAAGGTGCTGGAACCCCACATGGCCAACAGCGGTTCGAGTCCCAGACCTAGCGGTTTGCTTTCTTACTTTCGCTCTCTCTTTCTGGCCAAATAAAAATAAATAAATAACGAGAGAAATTTTTCACAAATCTAGAAAAGACAATCATAAAATTTGTCTGGAATCATAAAAGACCTCATATTGCCAAAGCAATCCTACACAAAAAGAGTGGAATTGGTGGCATCTCACTTCCTGACCCCAAAATATATTACAAAGCTGCGATAATCAAACAGCATGGTATTGGCACAAAAACAGACACAAGGATCAATGGAACAGAGTAAAGACCACAGAAAGAAACCCCAAAACATACAGGCAATTGATCTTTGACAAAGGGTACCAGTCAATCCAGTAGGAAAAGGAAAACCTCTTTAGCAAATGGTGCTGGAAAAACTGGGTACCCACCTGCAGAAAGATGAATCTGAATCCCTATCTGTCACCATTGACAAAAATCAACTCAAAGTGGATCAAAGATCTAAACCTACAATTTCAAACTATAAAACTACCAGTGGAAAACACTGGAGAAACTCTGGGAGACATTGGGGTGGGCAAAGACTTCTTAAGCAAGACCCCCAGAGCACAGGCAATAATCCCCAAAATAGATAGGTGGGATTACATCAGATTAAGTTTCCGCAGGGTCAGCAGGTGGCATTGTGGTTAGGGGTTCTGGACTCCCACATGGCCAACCATGGTCTGAGTCCTGGACCTGGTGGCACACTTTCTTACTTTATCTCTCTCTCTCTCTCTCTCTCTCTCTCTCTCTCGCCCCCACACTTGTCGCTTTCCCTCTGTTTCTCTCTCGCTCTGTGCTTTCTCTGGTCAAATTAAAATAAATAAATAAAGTTAAATGATAAAAATAATTTTAAAAAAGAAGTTTCTGCACAGCAGAGGACACAGTAATCAGTGGGAATCGACAACACTCACAATGGGAGAAAATTTTTGTTAACTATGCCTCAGCTAAGGGATTGATAACCAGAATACACAGGAAACTTGAGGGGCTTACCTGGAATAAATGATTAACCCAGTTAAAAGATGGGAAAATGAGCAGAATAAACAACTCTCTCAGGAAGACATATGAACAGCCAAAAAACACATCAAAATTCTTAACATCCCTCATCAAAAGGGAGATGCAGATCAAAACCACAATGAGATACCACCTAACCCCAGTCAAAATGGCAAAGATTAAATAAACAAAAAGTGGTAAGTGCTGACGGGGATGTGGTGAAAGAGGAACTCTCCTACATTGTTGGTGAGAATGTAAATTGGTCCAGCCACTGTGGAGAACAACATGGAGGTTCCTCAAAGACCTTCAAACACCACTATCATATGATTCATCAATTCCACTCCTGATTATCTACCTCAAGGACAGGAGAACACTCAATTGGAAAAGCCCTTCTACAACTACATTTATTGCGACATTATTCACAATTGCTAAGACCTGGAACCAACCCAAATGTTCACAAACAGATGAATGGATTGAAAAAGTGTGGCACATTTACTCCACAGAATACTATTCAGCCACAAAAAGCAGCAAGACCCTGGAATTTGATAGAAAGTGGATGAACATGAAAGATTTATTGCTGAGTGAAGCAAGTCAGGCTAGGAAGCATAGACAATGTATATCTCCAAATATATACTGACTGTCTACACTCTATAGTAGAGATTAACAGACTAGAGGACATAAAAGCATTGAAAATTGTTATGGACACTGGGGACAAAGTGAAAGGAGAGTGGGAGAAGGGAAAAGTGCAGGAAGGGAAATTTGGGGAAAAATGGAGAAGATATTTGTGGGACACGGATATGCTTTGTTGCCTGTTGACAATGTCATGTATTCTCAACTCACCTGGTATATGGCATATATCATATTGGGTAAAATCTCTTTACAAAAACTTAAGTAAATAAATAAAGTTAAATACAACAATTCTTTTAAAGTATTAAATCATTGGGGCCAGTGGGCGGCATAGTGGTTAAGACTCTGGATTCCCACATGGCCAACCATGGTTCAAGTCCAAGACCTGGTGACTTCCTTTCATACTTTCTCACTCTCTCTCTCTGGTAAGCACACAGGTCCTATAACAAACTTTAAAAATATAATAATAATGAATAAAATTAAATTTTTAAATTCTTAAAAATTACATCACTGACTATTTCAAACATATGCAGAAGCACAGAAAACACTATAAGTTCCACTTAATATATTTCATTAAAATTATTGTATGTCTTCATAATCATAATTTTTAACAGTTCTATAATAGACTACACCGTAGCTCCATCAAATTTAAAAAATCAGCTGCCACACACTTAAGTTGTTTTGTTATTTCTCCTTTGTGTAGTGGTGCTATGATGTACATTTTTTTGTTAAAAGCTTTTTTATATTATTATTTCTTTAGAATCTCCATCTCCAAAAATGGGAATATTGAGGCAAAGGATATGAACATTTTCATGACTCTCAATATTTATTTCTAAATTTCATTGCTAAGAAGTTGTTCCAATGTACTCTACTAACCATCGTACATAAGAAAGTGGGATGATGGGATCCTTATCTACGTTGGGCATCATCACTCGCAATCTGTTTTCTTGTTTAGTCTTTTGCTTTTGTTAATTTACCAAGGTAAGCACACTCATTTTTGTTTAATGCTTTGCTTTGACTGCTAGTATACTTTCTATGTTCTACCATATGTTTGTTTATTAGTTTCAGTTTATGACTTTCTATTTTTCAGTTATTGGTCCCTAAAGCTGCTGCTGAAATTGACCTTTTGGAGAATACTTTCTGAAAATTGAGCATCGTGGTGATAAAAATAGCAATTTCAAAGGAAAGAGGCTAATGAATTTAAAGTCTAGGGTTTATGGTCTTAATATCCATTTTTTTGAAAGCTTATAGTTCTATTGGATTATAAGATGTATCCACCCCTACCCGATGGCCCTTTTTTCCTCATGTTCCAGTATTTAAAATAACTGGTACAAAACTAAATGTCACCTAAATTATAACAGTAATTAATTCATGTTACTTTCTGTTCCTCATTGGCAATGTGATGGTTTAACTACCAAGGCTTGCCTGACTGATTCAGAGGTACATGAGGGTCTATCATGGTCTAAAGTTTCATTCTTCTCTCTTGCTATATCTCAGAGGCCATTTAAAGGAATAGCTTCCTTGATTCATCAGGTGCCAGGGCTGTGGGAAGCTCTTTTTATATAAAAGATTCTCTAACCTTAGAAGACTCACCCATGAGAAATGGAATTAAAAACACAATTCTTGGGGGCCAGCAGGTGGTGTGGTGGTTAAGGTGCTGGATCCCACATGACTGACTGCGTGGTTCGAGTCCCAGACTGGCAGCTTAAAAAATCACTCCGGGCATATGTGCTTGCGTGCCCAGACTCCCTAGAGAAGACTGGAGGAGATGGAACCGTGGAGTGGCCATCCCTCCTTGGGTGGTGGGAGGGATTTCTCGCTCTATGTGTGTGTGTGTGTGTGTGTGTGTGTGTGTGTGTGTGTGTGAAGCACAGATGCCTCATAGCAAAAATTTAAAGAAAAAAAAATCTTTGAATTTCATCGTTGGAGATTTTGATTCAGTAAAATATGGGATGAGCGGGGCCCAGTGGGTAGTGTAATGATTAAATACACTAGACTCCCACATGGCTTACCATGGCTCGAGTCCCAGACACAGTGGTTTGAAAATATGGCTGGGCATGTGTGCATGTCTGCCCAAAACCCCAGGAGGAGAACGAAAGAGAAGGAATTACGGCTTGGCCATCCCCCTGGAGGGTGATTTCTCACTTTCCTTCTCACTATCTCTCCTCTCTAGTGAACATATGCACCCTATAGCAAAAGCCTTAAAAATAAATAAAAGGGGATGAGCCTAATATCAACAATTTTTTTTTTTGGCTAGAAAGCACAAGCATTCGTCAGAGAGAGACAGAGCGAGAGAGAGAGAAGAAAGTACCTTTCATAGGGAATGGTCATGCCACAATCCCTTTCCTTGCATCTCTCCCTTTTTGGGATTTTGGGCCTTCACACTCACACATTCAGCATGTTTCTCAAATTGCTAGGTCTGGGACTAGAACCGTGTAGCTGGCCATGTGGAGTCCAGCCACCTTAACCACCAGGCCACAGAGCCAGCCCTACACTTTTTTTATGATTGACATTCAGGAATATCTATTGATCCCATTTTGGGGGAAAAAAAGGAAAAAAAAAAAACACTAGGTTAGATCTTTGGGGTAGGAAGTATACCTATGCTCAAAATGTTCAATGTAGGGACAAAAATGAGGCTGGGAGGGGGAAGGAGGAGACTATGGTATGTCAGCCCACTCTCCAAAGGTGTCATTGTGGGGGGGACTCTTCAATGTTTCACTAACCACCATATCCCTATAGCACTTAAAAAAGCTGCAACGCGTTGACTACAAATCAGGGTCTTATTTGCCACCTTAACCAACACGCCACAGGCTAGCCCTACATCTTATTTTCTAACATCCTGAAATGTACATCTAAGCTTCTGCATCAACCCTGCCTGAAATGTTTCAGATAACAGAAAGTTTCAGATTCATGGCACATCCATCATCTCCTTGTGAAGAAAAGTGTTTCTCTTCTACACAGCACTGACATCAGTACTGGCTTGAGCAACTTGCAGAACTGCTAGATTGTTTAAGATTTCTTCAGGCATGACATAAAATGGCCAACAGGTACATTACAAAGTGTTCAACATCACTAATCATCGAGGTAATGCAAATCAAGACCACTGTGTGATACAACCTCACACTTGTTAGGATAGCTATTGTCTAAAAGACAAGAAATAGGGCCAGCCACATGGTCTAGTGATCAAGGGAGCCTGATCCCACATGGCCAAACACACAGTAAATACTGGATCTGAAGGTTTGAAAAACATGCTGGCTGGGACCAGCAGGTAGCGTGATGGCTAAGGTGTTGAACTCCCACGCGGGTGATGGGTTCAAATCTCAGGCCTAGTGGCTTCTTTCTCACTTTCCCTCCCTCTCTCTCTGTCTCTCTCTGGTGACCACACTTGCCCTATAGTAAATAGCAAATTGAATAATAATAATAAATTTTAAAATAAAATTAAATAAATAATAATTCTTTTTTTTTTTTGTCTAGGGGGACCAGCAGATGACATAATGGTTATGTCGCTGGACTTGCACGTAGTTGACTGTGGTTCGCCCCCGGGAGGGAGTGAGCACTCCACCATCCTTTCCCCTCCATTCTCCTCTCGGGATTTTGGGCATGCACTGATGTGCATCCAACGTGAGTTTCAAGCTGCCGTGTCCGGAACTCAAACGACAATCTACTATGTGGGAGTCTAGCATCTTAACCACCGTGCCAAATGAATAATTATTTTAAAAAGAAAAGGAAAACATGCTGGCTCTGAGCACAAACTCCTACATGGTAGGGATATGGAGAAGGGACTGCAACATGACCAGGCCCCACTAGGTGGTGCTTTCTTCCTCTCCATCTCTCTCCTTTCTCTGGCAAGCATACGTGAAGACTATAGTTATTAATATATATTGTATACATGTATTGTATTCAGGAGTTTTGCCACATAAGTAGATTATTTCCCCTGTGAAATAATAAATAGGGGAAAAAAGTAGATAACTATGTGGCATGATAGATATGTTCATTTGTTCCACAATAGCAACCATTTTACTATATATATAATATATATATATATATATTATAGATATGTATTTTACAACTTTATGTTACAAACCCTAAACCCTACAACATTTTTTTTTATTTATTCAGGCTCCTCTAGGTTTTGTTCGTGAAATGCCTGCACTGGACAACAATGCTAGGAGACCACACACTCTGGAGGTGTATCAACAACAAAACAGTCTTTTTTGCAACCTCCCAGACGCTAGCTAATAGTTTCTGCTACTATTAGCTCAAGGCTGCCATCTTGTGGCCCAATAAGGAAAGCTGACCTGAGTGTATGAATTTTAAAAGGTTCCCCTCCCTGAGGGACCATTTCAATATACTGCTAGAGGGAAAACAAAAAAACAAAAAACTTTACATTTCCTTTTCATGTCCTCCATTAATTTTTAATCTAGGTAGAACCTACCTTGGAGAATTTTGAAAATGGAATAGAAAAAACTCAACTCAGAAGCACATATAAGTTTGAGCTTCAAATCACCTTCTGAAAAAAAATGGGCAGGCTTTTTGAAAAACAGATTCACCAAATGCTAAAATCTTGATAGAGCACTGCTAAAGTCACTAAATATCAGATTGTACATTTTTTATACAGCAACTTTGCATTCTGAAACTCTCCTTTTTCCTGAAATGAAATTCACTCCTAAGAAAAGATCTCATTCAAAATCCTGTGGAAACCAGCCTGCATTTGTTTGAAGTGCTTTCCGTGGCTCATTTTTCTTTAGGGCTTTAACTGTACATGCACAGCTACAGTTCTGATGTCTTCCCTTGAGCAAAGAAAATTTCTTGCAAGTGCTTGTTAAACACTCATAGTACTGTGTCACTTTCTTGCTTCCTCTCTGAAACCAGTTGTAAAGCTTAACCCCCATCACTAAAAAGCACAAAACTTTTGACTCTTACACAGATCTGTCCTCGACTGGCACTTTAGTTGTCCTCAGCAAAGGACATTGTACCAAATGCAGAACTCATACCATAGCACAGTGAGGTAGACATGCCAGTGCTCAGAGACTCATTCCCAAATAGAAATATGGAAAGCAGAATCCGACAGATCCCCAAGTAAGGGTTAAAGCAGATACTTGCAGATAAATGACTTCTCCCCTAGTCCTCCAAAATTATTTTATTGTTTTTGTTGTTCTTGTTGTTGTTTTGATAATTGCAAGATGGCTTGTACTTTTGCCACAGAGAGATTGATAGAAAAAGAGAGGGATAGAGAACCCTCTTGTTGGACATGATCATGCCACAATCCCTTCACTTCTCCATCTTGTAGGGATTTGGGGCATGCATGCACACACACCTAACACGTTTTGTGAGCCACTGGGCCAGGATTTGGACCATGGTCAGCCACGTGTGATCCAATTCCCTTAATCACTAGGCCACCGGGCCAGCTCTCTAAAAGATCATTTATACCATCTGTCTGTATAGAATGACAAGAAATACAACATCACTGTGACAGTCTACTCTCATTAAGCCTCTCCGATGTGCAAGGTCAAATGCTCAGCAAAGGAATCCAAGATTGTTCCTTCCTTAAGGAACCACAGCAGGAAGAGGCCAACCAATGACAAGATAGTGTACTACATTTTCTGGGGCGTGTATGTTGACTCAGGTGCTCTAAAAGAGCCAGAGTAAGGGACCAAAGAAAGCGGCCTCATGTAAACCAACACCCTCACTTTACTAAGGAGAAAATAATAATTCCTTTGTGTTTAACAGCTTGCTCAACATCTCCTTAGAAAATGGTGATACTGAAATGTCTGCACTCTAAAAATAAATAAATAAATAAGTGTTTGTTATATAGTTGGAAAAAAATAAAGATACATAAAGAAATAAAATTTTAAAAATAAAAAATAAATAAAAAATAAATAATATTTTTAAGAATATGACAAAAAGAAAAAGAAACTGGCAATACTAGGAAGGCCAGCCCTGTAGCCCAGTGGTAAAGGAGCTGGTCAACAGCAATTCAAATACCAGCCTCAGCCCTTAAAAACCATACCAGGCACATGTGCATGCAGGCCCCAAATCCCAACAGAATGAGAAAACAGTGAAGGGATTGTGGCATGACCACACGGCATTGGGAGGAGCTTTCTCCCTCTCTCCAGGGAGCATACATCCTCTCTGGCAACTAGAAAGAAAGGAAGAAGGGAAGGAAAGAAGGAGAAAAAAGAAAAAAACAGTGTTAGGAGCAAAAACTAGGTCTGGTCACCCCCAGAAGAGCAATGGCTTATTTTGCACACAGTAGGCCTGGGAGGATGAGTAGATTTAAGATTGTTTACATATTTGTCTACTTTTCTGTGAACCCCTCCTTCCACCTTGGATTTTCAGTTTTATGCCACTTTTAATCCAGGTAACAATAGCATTATACCCAAGGTGGACACATAGTGAAGGTATTTAGATTATAATGTGGTAGAAGAAGAAACAGAAAAAACTATAATATTGATAGATAAAGGAGTGTATTCGTTTCCTATGGCTGCCATATTGGAGAACCACAAACTGAGTGACTTCAACCAACAGAAATTTATTTCCTCATAGTTCTAGAGGCTAGAAATCAAGGAATGGCCAGGCAGTAGTGTGGCGGTTAAAGTGACTAGATCCCACATGGCCCACTGCACAGTTTGAGTCCCAGTCCCAGAGGCTTGAGAAACACGCCAGGTATGTGTGCTTGCATGCAAAAACTCCCCAGAGGAGAATGAAGGGAAAGGGACTGTGACACGGCCATCTTCCCTGGGGAATGCTTTCTCACTTTCTCTTTTTCTGTCTCTCTCTCTCTCTCTCTGGCAGGTACACATGCCCTGCAGCAAATTAAGGGAAAAAAAAAATCAAGGTATAGGCAGAATCCTCCTTCCTAGAAGAGAGGATCCTTTCTTGTCTCTTAGCTTCTGGCGGCGGCTGTCAGTCATTGGTGTTCCTCCACTGATGTCTGCACTGACGTTTTTGTGGTTTGTATGGTGTTCCCCTGCACCTCTGCACCTCAGTATCCATGTTTTCCCTTCTTATAAAGATACAGTCATGTTAGATTACAGCCCACCCTAATGACTTCATCTTAACTGATCACATCTGAAAAGACCGTTTCCAGGTAAAGTCTCATTCAGAGGTGGAGGGGGTTAGAGTTTCAAAATAGCTTAGGGGAGGCATCATTCAACCAACAACATGGAGTTTTGTGGGGTTTTTTCCTTTTATTTTTTTCTCTCTTTTTTTTTTTTTTGAAAAACACATTGTATTTTTCAATGAATAAATGTAGAAAAAAATGACAGAATTAAAAAATCACCATTATGGCAACAATTGATTAACAATTGATTAGCAAAAATAACAAAGTGCTTAAACTAGTGGGTAAAATGTTTATTTTATACATAAATATTTACATTTTTGTGTTTCCAGACCTTGATCACACATATTTGTGCTCATAATAAATCATATTTCTTTATTTTTTTAATTAATTAATTTACACTTATTCACTGAGCATTGTCACAGCATACAAAATGTAATTTCCCATCCAGAAGATGCAGCACAGTAGCTTAATCATACATGTTATTATCAATAATTTTCCATTTCTAGTTTCATATATATATCTGTATATACATTTCCCCCCTATTTCTCTCCCTCTGCCATTTCCCATGCTCCTCCCACACTATCTCAGGTGTCCACAGTTGTTTTCCATTCCTCTTTTCTCACATATTTTATTGACTCACAAAATTTCTTAAATAATCTTACTACTTTCAATAGCAAGCTCTGCTGATACATACATATCTATGAATACATGTCTGATGTACGGCATGAAACTCTGAGTAAAATGAATATACTATAAGGTAGCACCCAGCTGACGCTATATAGTTTACTATGGCCATTAATTATGTATTTTTTACTGTTTTTTCAATTTCAAGAAAAGCATATTTAACTTTAATAAATCAAAGAAATGCTAAGGAAGTATACTTAAAACTTACAGCCAGGAAACAGGTTGCGATTCTGTTCAAATAGTAGGTACATGAACCTATCAGCATCTCAAGACAAGACAAAAATCCTTAAAATCGGAAAACAAAGCCTAGAAAAAAATCAACAATGTTTTAGTCAAAAGTCATAAAATTCTATTTCACCAGTTCAGTCTCATGTACTTTAGCTTTTATTATGATTCAATTTCCCCAATTAAATTCTGGGATATAATATTCAGATCCAGACTTGTCCCCATGATTAAGCTTGCCATTTTCTTAGTTTTTGAACTCTTATTTCTGTGTGACTGTATTTAATTTTCTTGGTATAGCACTCCCTGCAGAATTTCTCAGAGATCTGATCTGATGTTGGTAAATTCTTTCAGATTTTGTTTATCTGATAATGTTCTTGTCTTTTCTTCTCATATGAAGTATAATCTTGCTGGGTATAGTATCTGTGGTTGCAATTGCTTTTTCCTTAACACTGCATGTATTTTCCCGTTCTTTCCTCACTCACATTGTTTCCCATGAGAGATCCACTGTCAGCCTGATGGGATATCCTTTGTAGGTAACTTGCTGTTTTTCTCTTGCCAATCTTAGTATCTTGTCTTTGTCTGTGGTTTTGGTCAATCTGGCTATAATGTGTCTTGGAGAAGATCTTCTTGGGTTGATTCTATTTGGGGTCCTCTGTATTTCTTGGGACTGAATCTTTGAGTGCCTCTCTAGGTTTGGAAAGTTTTCTTGCAGGATCTCGTGGAATAGATTATCACTGCCCTTATGAGTCTCTTCACCTTCTGGGATGCCAATTATCTGATTGTTTGGATGTTTGATGGTATCTAGTATTTCTCATATATTATTCTCAAATTTTTGGACAATTTTCCGTTTTTTGACAATTTTCTCAGTCTTTGTGGTGGATTTTTCTAGGCCAGTAATTCTGTCTTCTACAACTGACATTCGATTTTCAGTGTGATCTAGTCTGCTTTGAGTATTTCAAATAGAATACATATGGAAAAATACACAGAAGTCAAGAGTTTAACGTAATGAAACTTTTTAATTTCCTAATTGAGGCTTATTGGTTGTGTTGAGAATCAGTACAGACACCTCGATTTGTAACTGATTCTTAACATACATATCAAAAATTTAAAAAGCCAAGTATTGTGATTCTTTTTCAGTTATTCCAGCTTCAAAGTTGTAGGCAAATTTTCCTTACTAGGATATCAAGTACGGCTGTCTTCAAATAACAGCTGTTCCATGAGTCCCACCAAATCACAATTCAGTATCACACACACTACCTACTCAAATCTCCAATCTTTCACAGCACATTAACAAGATTATTAGGAAAACTGGACTACCACAACCAAAGACATTATAGAGTGCACCCAATTCTGACAGGGAGAGCAACAACTGGAGTGGTTTTCTTTAAGAAACAACACTACTAAAAACATAATAGAAGTAATTTAAAATATTCAAGACACAGTAATTGCATGACTGTGACGCGAAACTGCCATTTAGTATGTTCTGTATTTAGGATATGAAAACTACCCACCCACCCCCATCTATGGAATGTTTAGCTGAACCACAAGACAGTCAAAGCCTTCCGTAAGTCAATATCCCACTATCTTCTGGTTGTATCAAAAACTAAACAACCAGTAAATTATTTTACCTCTAAAAAAAAAGCATCTACACTTAAAAATGAGATGCAGTGGGGTTCCCTCCTTCTTAAAAATGTTTCTGGAGCTACTAAAAAACTTGCATTTACAAAATAGTCGATAAAAAATATTCCTCCGGATTGTATAAGACCATTGATAAGACATGATATATGACATCACTCAGACTTGACTTCTTTCTCGCCTACTTCATCAGAGGGTGGATTCCTCTCATTTTTAGTTTCTCCATTTTCTGCAGGTGAATCTTCTTCAGTGTCTCGGTTGGCCACTTCAGCCTGTTTCCCCTTTGCTGCCCTTTTTCTTTTTGTTTGCACTCTTTTGTCTGAAGATTTTCCTTCCCTGCTGCCTCTTTTAGCTTTGTCTCCACTTTTGCAGGAGCACATTTGGCTGACAACCTCGCTGATCTCCTCTTGGGCTCTTCCTTGTAGCCCCTTTGGGTGAACTGACCTTCCTCTTGGGCATCTTGGCTGTGGACAGGGTGCATGCCGGGTGCCTCAGGGACCACAGCATGCCTAGAGCCTTAGTAGAGCCAAGCAGATAGCTATAATAAAACTTCTCTTAAAGAATTATTTTATTTAACTTCATTTATTATTATTATTTTAATATTTCCAGAGAGAGAGGAAGAGGGAAAGTGAGAAAGCAAACTTCCAGGTCCAGGACTTGAATCACAGTCAGCCATGTGGGAGTCCAGTGTCCTTAACCACCAGGCCACCTGCCACCCCCAGTAAAATGAACCTTTAATTACCCTCTCCCAGACTCAACAATCATTGATCCTCTACCAATCTTGTTTCATCTGTATCCCCATTCACTTCCCCTCTCTCCCTATATTATTTTGAATCAAATCTTTTCATCCATAATATCTGATATACCTCTAAAGATAATGACTCTGTTTTAACATGACCACGATAACATTATATCACATAAAATGTTGATTAATAATATCCAGTCAATGTTCACATTTTCAGTTGTCTCATAAGTTGCCTTGGTTTCTTTAATTTTTTTTTTTTTTTGGTGGGGGAGAGGTTTTTGCTATAGGGCATGTGTGTTCACCAAAAAGACAGAGACAAAGAGACAGAAAGCTAGAAATCATCCCCCGGCTATGCTGCAATTCCTTCTCCTCCATTCTCCTCTCTGGATCTTGGGCACGCACGCACAGGTGTGAGTTTAAGCCGCGGGGTCCAGGATTCGAACCACGGTCAACTACATGGGAGTCTAGTGACGTAGCCATTCCGCCGTCTGCTGGTCTTGGGTTCTTTAATAGTTTTAAAGAGATTTTTGCTATAGGGCACATGTGCTTGCTGAAGAGACAGATTCAGAGAGACAAAAAGCAAGATACCAACCCCCCTCCTTCAGGAGGAATGGCCATGCTACAATCTCTTCTCCTCCAGTCTCCTATTGGGATTTTGGGCATGCACACACACGTGGCAGGCATGAGTTTTAACTTCCAAGTCAGGAATAGAACCACAGTTTACTACATGGGAGCCAAGTGACGTAACCATTACACCATCTGCTGGTCCCCCAGAGCTACATTCTTAACCACATACTTTATACCATGGACAATGTGTATTCTGCCAGTGTGGTATCTTTGATGTGATGCATAGATGCTCTACAGCCTTGAATTTAGGCATGAAGAGAGCTTTTTTTAAATTCATCGCTTTTAGGTTTTTTGCCATAGGGTGTGTGCACTTGCCAGAGAGAGATGGACAAAAACAGTGAGAAGAAAAGTGAGAAATCACCCGCCGGAGGAAAAGCCACATGGCAATCCCTTCTCCATTCTCCTCATGGATTTTGGGCTCACACATGCACGTGCCCAGCATGATTCTCACGGGACTCAAACAGTGGCCAGCCTGTGGTCAGCCATGTGGGAGTCCAGAGTCTTAAACACCATGTCACTGCTGTCCCCAAAGAGAACTTTTTAAAACAGCCAGTCTGGTTCTGATTCACATTTTTTCTAGTTTCTTTTATATTTCCTCATTTTACAGGGGCGGAAACAGGATCAAAGAAGTAAAGGAACTTGCCCAAGTTCACACGGCTATTTCTTATTATCTGATGAGCAACTTTAACATTGTATGAATAGGCAGCTTCTATTTCTTTCTTTAAAAAAAAAATGTTTGGCAGGGAGTCTGTGCTCTTTCTAGAGAGAGAATGAGAGAAAGTGAGAAAGCACCTCCCATGAGGGTCTGTCATGCCACAAGCTCTTCTCCTCTATTTCTCCCTCCTCTCATGTTTTTGGGCATGCAGGTACACGTGCCTATGTGTTTCTCAAGCCACTGGGTCCTAAGACTCAAACTGTGTAGTCAGTCACATGGGATCCAGCCACCTTAACCACCTCGCCACCAGCTGGCCCAGCAGCTCCTATTTCTACAATTTTCTGGGCCAGGTATCTTAACTACTTAACTCTTCTACAGTTTGAACATTGATGAAATTTATAACACTGAATGTTTTTAACTAACACTAGTGGAGACACATCACCTTCCCCTTTACACACACACACACACACACACACATATGCACACGGTCCATAATCTCTCCTCCTTCACCTACCTAAGTGTTACTTTTTACCAGCTGGAGAAAGAGACTTTGGGAGGGGGCCAAGATAAAAAAGGAGAAGCGTGATCAGGGAGGGCCTACGTCTGTGTCCCCATCAGGCCAGACAGTCTGGATCTGTGACCCAGGGGCTACTGGGTAAGCCCAAGACACTGGGAAACTGTTAAAGAGGAGAGGCCTGGTGAAGCTGCAGAGAAAGGATGCCACTTTTCTTCCTTCTGGCAGGTGCTCAGCTCCGGACAGCGACAGCAGGGGGCGCTCCAAGCGGCCTAGTGGGCCGGAAGAGAGTTTGGGCGATGACAAGCGGTGACTGCCACATAGACTTATTTGGGAGTTGAAGTGGGTGCTCCTGGCACCACGGGGACTCCCAGAAATAATAACTGGTGGTACGGAAGAGGGAAAGTCAACAAAGATGTTAACCATTTCACCTACAACCTATAGGAGTAGTTAAGATACCGTGGCCTCTCAACCTTAGCTGCACACTGAAATTGTAAAATAACCTATCCAGCCCAACAAAATCCAAACCTCTGCGGTAGGTGGGATGGCACTGAGATACAGGAGAAACCAAGCCGATTTTTCCTACCCTTCTCTCATAAAGAATATGTTACCTCTAGTCATCAAAAGTATAAGGATTTTCCCCACCGAAGCCCAATCAATTCTCTGGCAGTCTCCAACTGGTGTCCTCTAAGTCAGCTCAATTCTGTCACTCCTTGGAGATAGCCTCTGATCCCACAGGTCAGGAGCTCAATCCCACAAGCCTGTCCTTCCCCACAGATGCCAGTCACGAGTTCCGGATGTGGCCTGGGCTTGTCACCAACAAGCTTTACATCTGGTTTTCCCTAACCACCCTCCACAGGTAGGAAAAACTAAATCAAGTAACTTGCTTCAAGTCCCACAGTAGAGTAGAGCCAGAGAAACACCCAGTTCTTCCACTAATTAATAAATTCTACAATTAACAGAACCATAATCAAGGTAAAACATTGGAACAAACAAAAGAGTCCCGGTGAGAGAAAAAAGAATGAGAACGATCATCCTAACGCAAAATATTCCCTCATGTATGAGGGTGAAATGACATAGAGAGCCCAAAAGTAATAATACCGAAGACAAGGCCACACTGATGCATATCACAAAACTTGAAATTGAAGGGAATTGAAGCCTTTCGTTGTGAGACATTTCATCATTTTCTCAGTAATTGCATAAGTTTTATAATTTCTTCCATCACTGACTCCCCAGAAGTCCTGGCATCTCTTGTCTGTGATGTGAAGTTGGCGGGTAATGGTGTTTGCCTCCAGGAAATTAAAGACCCCTCTCAATAACTGTATTAGTCATCAACATTTGCTGCTGTGATTGATCTTGTAACTACCATCAGATCTGGGCAGGGAAAGGATATGAAAATTCATACCCAGGAAAACAACCTTATCTTCGCCTGATTCGGCTCTCTCTTTATAAGAAAACTCTGCAAAGTCTTTTTTTGCACTTCTAATTTGCTTATCAAGGGGCATATTTTTGGCAAGCTGGGAATTTAACCATTGGCTACCGAGAGCTATCTGGATTCATAGGAAACTGAATTCTGTCTAGGTTTTCTAGAATTGCTCTTTTGACTTGCCCTTTATTTAAAAGGGCAAAAATGTTTTAGAATTGTATTTCACATCTCAGGACACCCAGAAGGCAAGTAACCATAGGACTGAAAGGAGGCCCTGTTCCTTTCCTCTGTCTGTGAAAAGTACCAGAAGAAATGTGTATGCTGGTTTTATTGCTGCTTTATATCTTGGCACAACCTGGTATTAAAAAGTAGGGGGAAAACTGGGTACACTGTTCCATAAGCCCAGTACTTCAAACTGAGCCACTCAATAAAGTCCAGTCTACACTGGGGGTGTGAGTGGGGAACAATCAAAAACAAAAACAAATGAAAAGGGAGCAGGACAGTGGCACAGCAGTAAAATGTGACTCTGTGAGACTGACCCACATGGGAACGTTCAGGATCCTGTCTGAAGATCTCCCTTAGTATGCCAGGCATACATGTGGGGGAGGGGGTATGTGAAAGAGGCCACAAATCTGTTAATAGATTAATATGAGACTTAACACATAATAAGAGTAATAACTAATAGAGCTTATCATCATGTTTTAAGCACATTATATCAATACACTCCTTTCAAACTCTAGATATTCATATGCCGGTCTTACTTCACTAGAACATCAACTCTTTAAGAGCATAAAGTTGGCTTAAGTATTTAGTTAGTTAGTTAATTCATGCCATGATCCTTTCTCAATCTCAGCAGGTCTGGAACATGGGCACTCACACACATGATAGCATGCTCAGGGGGATCCTGGGATGTGACCCAGCACCTGTCCCATGGAAGTCCACTGTGTGACCACTATTGCCACCACTTGGTCCAGCTTGTTTTGATATCCTATACAAATGCTAGTGTAATATTTATCACACAATAATATTCTCAGGAAATATGTGCCTCATTCACTCAATATCAGATAGAACAGGAGCTATCTTCACCATTTAGAGCTTTGAAAACTTTAACATCTTTATACAAAATTATATTTTCATATCAGCTTGTTAGGGCATGAAGTTGAGCTACAAAGCAGAAGTAAGTGGTTTTCCAAGTGTGCCATCATGCACACATTTGATAGAGGTTTGCTGGACATACTGGGCCATTCAAACAAACTAGTGAAGGAAAAATGTCATTTTCCTCTTTTCATTCAAAGGACCACCTTATCAAAGCACAGTCCCCTCTCTTTTTAAAAAAAATGTTTTTTGCTATAAGATGCGTTCACTCACTGGAGAGAAACAGACAGAAAGAAGAAAAGCGAAAAAGCACCCCCCCGGAAGAGATGACCACACCACAGTCTGGGACGCAAACCATACAGTCAACCATATGGAGGCCCAACTGCCTTAACCACTATGCTGCCTAGCCAGCCCTCCCCTTCCTGTTAAATATTTTGAGTTCAGGCAAGTATTTAAGTGTTTTAAGTATAAAAAGGATCCCACTACATTAAATGGAACCAAGTATATAAAGTGCTTAGCACAAACCTGGCCCATCATAAACCTCCATTAAAGTAGAGCTGTTTCTTATTTGGAGGCTTCAGGCGTCATGGGAGAGAAAAGTAAACAAAAGCTAGTGCTCAATCTTGTCAACAATTGGGAAATGAGCCTGTAACAAAAATAGACTATCATGGCCGTGGGAGTGTTTTCCTCTTTGACAAGTCATTAAAAGTCATCAATGCTATAAATCAGTCTGTGGGAGAGAGGGAAAACGGTAAAGTAAAACTCTGATTCTTAGATTCGAAAACTCACTCACTCAGTAGAGTATATGAGTGTCTATCTGTGCCAGACAGGCATGATGACAGGTGACTGTTGTCCAAAAGCTCATTCAACTAAGTAAACATGCTGTATTTTTTGCATTTATTTTCCATGTTTAAAGTCAGATTTGCAGAAATGATAACACTGCCAAACCATAGTTTACAGAAGTAGGAAGATATTTATAGGAATTTTCTAAATGACTGACCCTAACTTTTGAATTTGATGAAACAGTAAAAACTCAAATTTAACGAATCATTACATGGTTGTACTAATTTTTAAAAGAATAAGTTTTCATCTGTTACAGACTGAATCATGTTCCCCCCCCAAATTCATATATTGAAATCCCAGTCCCCATCATTCCTAATGTAAACCTATTTAGAGATAAGGTCTCTTAAAAGGCACTTAAATTAAAATGTAGTTGATAGGCTAGGGTCCCCTAAACCAATACAGTTGGTGTCCCCATAGGAAGAGGGGGAGACACCAGGAATATTTGTGCACAGAGGAAAGGCCCCGTGAGGTTACTTCAAGAAAGTAGCCACCTGAGGGACCAGTAGTGACCGTAATGGCTATGTTGCTGGACTCCCATGTAGTCAACCGCAGTTCGAGTCCCAGACCTGGTGGCTTAAACTCACGCTGGGCGCATGTGAGTACATGCCCAAGATCCTGAGAGGAGAATGGAGAAGGGATTGCAGTGTGGCCATCCCCCTGGGGGGTGATTTCTCACTTTCTGTCTCTCTGTCTCTCTCTTTCTGGTGAGTGCACGTGCCCTATAGCAAAAACCTGTCAAAAAAAAAAAAAAAAGGAAAAAAGAAAGTAGCCACCTGACATCCAAGAGAAGCCTCAGAAAAAAAGCCACTGGAAAGGAATCAAGGGGGTGGGGGGAAACAAAGCATTCAATAGACTCAACAATGGAAAATTATCTGTTGATGACAATATATATGGTAAGACTTTTAACTGGACTAATATATTGATACAATGTATTTTTTTTGCTGGGAAAATCCATTTCTTATGCTATAAAGATGTACAATGATTTAATATTTTAAAAATGAGAAAATAAAAGAAAGGAAAAAAACCTTCCAACTCCATGATGTTCGACTTCCAGCTTCCTGAACTCTTCAGAAATGTACACGTCATCCAGTCTGCGGTTGTGTTATAGCAGCCCTAGTACATTAGCACAACCTACTTTGACATCATTTCATAAAAGGGAGCACATTTTATATCACAATGGGAGGAAGGACATAATTTCTGATTAACAGCTTTTTATAAAAAATAAAATAACTTGCTGTGTTTGTCTGTTGGGCTACTATAACAAAATACCATAAACTAGGTAGCTTGTAAACAACAAGAATTTATTTCTTATGGTTCTGGAGACTAGAAGTCCAAGATCAAGGCAAATTCATTCAAAGATTATGAATGATGACTTCTTGCAGTGTCCTTGCATGGCAGAAGAGAATCAAGAGATATCTCTCTTTCTCAGTCCTCTTTTATAAAGGCACTAATCCCATTCCTAATACCATCGCCTTGTATGTTAGGACATTTTTTTAAGATTTATTTATTTAATTAATTACATTTGTATTATTATTATTTTAATTTAACCAGAGAAAGAGAAAGGAGAAGTGAGATAGCAAGCTGCCAGGTCCAGGACTCAAACCATGGTCATCCATGTGAGAATCCTTTACCTCTACCCACCATGCCACCTGCCGGCCCCCCCCCCTTTTTTTTTAGTTTTGCTATGGAGTGCTAGAGAGAAGGAGAGGACATAATAAATCACCCCCAAGGGAAATAACCACACCATAATCCCTCATCCTCCATTCTCCACCCAGGATTTGGAGTGTGCATGCACATGTGCCCAGTGTGTTTTTAAAGCCACTTAAACAATACAGTTGGCCATCTGGGATCCAACTGCTTTAAGCACCTTACCATGGGCTGCCCAGGGGTTAGAATTTTATCATATAAATTTTCAGGGAATAGAAACAGTCTGACCATATTATTAAGTTCTTATTTTATTTGATTTTGATGTAGAAGTGAAGATTGTCATTGACTGAGGAATCTTTGCTCTAAAATCTTAATGCTTTTTTCTCTTTTTAAATAATTTTTAAAATTTTGTTTATCATTGTTATTACTATTTTTTTAATTTGACCAGAGAGAAACAGAGAGAGAGAGAGAGAGGGAGGGAAGGAGGGTGAGAAAGCAAGCTGCCAAATTCAGGACTTGAACCCATGACCAGCCTTAATCACCATGCAACCTGTCAGCCCATCTAAAATCTTTTTTCTTTTAAAATTTTATTCCCCTATTTACAAACTAATAACCATAGATTACACGTGACCATCAAGAATTTCAACTGGGGCCAGCAGGTGGCATGGTGGTTAAGGTGCTGGACTCCAACATAGTCAACTGGAGTTCGAGTCCCAGACCTGGCAACTTGCTTTTTCACTCTCTCTCTCACACACACTCTATCCCTGTCTGGTCAAATTAAAAATAAATAAATAAATAAATAAATATGAATAAAATCATTCTTAAAAGAAGAATTATTTCACTTAATTTTATTTATCTTTTTTTTTTAATTTGACCAGAGAGAGAGAAAGGGAAAGTGAGAAAGCAAGCCACCAGGTCCATGACTCAAACCATGTGGGAGCCCATCACCTTAACCACTAAGCCTCCTGCCGGCCCAATCAATAAACTTTAAAAAGAAAACATTACAAACAAAAATAAGTAAATAAAATAAAAGAGATGGGTGTGGCAGCATGCACCTGTAATCACGGCTGGGAAGAAGAGACAGCAGGAGGGTGACATGGCAAGACGCTGTCTTAAAAAAAAAAAAAAAAGTCCAACCTAAAAGAGTTACGTTACTGAGCTAGCGGGTGGTGTGGAGGTTAAGGTGCTGGATCCTTGGCCATCCTCGCAGGAACAAGTGCCGGACTCGGCGGCTTGAAAATCACACTGGGCACATGTCCCCAAAATCCTGAGAGAATTAAGCAGAGATACTGTGGCATGGCCATTGTCCCTGAGGGGTCATTTCTCACTTTCTCTCTCTTTCTTTCTCTCCCCTTTCTGTCTCTCTCCAGTGGGCACACATTCCCTATAGCAAATTAAAAAGTAAAAGAAAAAGATTTTCTTTTTTTTAATCATTGTCATGGTTAGACATTACATAACATAAGAAAGCTTGTAAAATCACATTATCTCTTCAAATAAATCTTAACTTCTACATTTATCATTCTCAAAGTAGAAATATTCATGCAAATTATTTTGAAAACATGGTTCAATTATAAATTCATTTATAAAATTTGAGAATATTATTTCACTCCATGGGAATCAGACAAGAATTTCACATTTTTTTAAAGAATTATTCATTGTATTCTATTTATTATTATTTCTTACCAGAAAGAGACAGAGACAGAGAGAGAAAGGGAAACTGAGAAAGCAATTCGCTAGGTCCAAGCAGCAGTTGGCCTTGACTACACACACCACCTGCTGGTCCCATCACATTTCATTTTAAGTTAAGAGTCAGAAAACACCTTGGTACATTAAGCACTAAAAGAGATTAAGGTTTGTCAATGAATATTTAAATATAGACATCAATTTTTAATGAATTTCTATAAATAGCATTAACAGGAAAACATACACAGTCT
Source organism: Tupaia belangeri chinensis (assembly GCF_000334495.1). Lineage (NCBI taxonomy): Eukaryota > Metazoa > Chordata > Mammalia > Scandentia > Tupaiidae > Tupaia > Tupaia belangeri. The sequence continues at coordinate 2,947,871 of NW_006159730.1, read as the reverse complement.
ACTCTGGATGTAAGAGCCTTAAGTTTTCTAAATACTGAAAGAGTCTTAAGTATGGGTTTAAGGATGAAGGAATCAATTGGTACTCAGCAATTCACAAACATGACACAAAAACACGACATTCTAAAGATGTGTACAAAGACTGCATGTTGGCAATGCAGGGGACAGTCTTGCTCTCCCTCTTCTGAAGAAGGGACACTTCATATTTCATAGTTTCTGAACTTCCTCAGGAGTTCTGAGGGCGCATCCCCCGACCAGCGGAAACGGAAGTGCCAAGAGTTCACATCTGAAAGACCTTTAGAAGAGAAAAGAAATATTTAAAATTAGAGGTAAGACAAAGAAGTCACACCTGTAATTGTAAAACAGTTGGAGGATAAGATTTCACAGCAACAAGTAAAATGTAAGGGCAAGTCTTTGGTATAAATTATTGTCACCTGGAAACAGAGTAAGTTAAGCAGACGTTGAAATTCTCCCCCACACACACACTGGTTCAAAATATTTGCATATTTTTTATTAATTTTTTATTTTATTTGACACTGAAATTCTTATTAACAGAAATTAAAATTTATATATAAAGGACCTCACATGTTTCATGCTTGATAATATAAGAAAAGTTATAGATGTCTCCAATGGTGAAAATTCTGACAATTCAACTGGAAAGAAAAATGAAATAAGTTTCATATAGCTTTCAAAAACCTTTCCAAAAAAACTTCCCAAAACTTTTCAAAAAGTGAAAACTCAATGGTAAAGGATACTTGGAAATATAATTTTGTTCCACTATAAGACAACTTAGTTAAAAATTATAATAAGCAATGTTGTTGAAAACTAGAGTAAATGTTATTTTCCTTTCTGTTAGAAGATATATAAATTGGCAAAACTCTTCTGGCAGGCAATTTGGCAACATTTATCAAACTCATTAAAATGCATAAACCTGGGACCAGCAGATGATATAATGGTTATGTCGCTGGACATGGCCAACCACGGCTCAAGTCCCAGACCCAGTGGCTTGAAACTCATGCCAGGCGTGTGTGCGTGCATGCCCAAAATCCCAAAAGAAGAGTGAGGAAAAGGGATTGCAGCATGGTCATCCCCCCCAGGGGAGGATTTCTCACTTTCTATCTGTCTGTCTCTGTCTGTCTCTCCAGCAAGTGCACAAGCCTTTTAACAAAAATCTTCCTAAAAACAAAATTGCATAAACCTTTAACCCAGTAATTCTACTTCTAAATAATTATTCAGAGGAAATAGCAATGGATGTAATCAAAAGTTTAACTATAGAATTTTTATGATAATATCTATTATAAATGTTTTTTAAAATCAAGAAACGATCTGAATCCTCAACAAAGAAAATTTAGTTAAAAGGCCTTCATATAGGCATTGACTGTTTTTTAATATTTACTATCAGACAAATGCTCATAGCATATTACTAAGTGACAGAAAACAGTTTATATAGTTAGATTTCATTCCTAAATACAATATTTATATGAGTATTTAGATAAATGTCTTTAAAACTTTAAAAAAAGATTCACCAAAATGTTAACGATATTTATCTCTGGATAAATGGAATAGCTGTGACTTTCAATTCTATGTTCTTTTTTGTTTACTGTACTTTCTCATTTTTCTGCAATAAACTAATATGCTTTGTGTCTTTTGTTAATGTTTAAAACACTGATGATAAAAACACAAGTTACAGGGCCAGCCCTGGAGCCCAGCAATTAAGTGTTGTGGGGAGGAAGCATGGCCAACCATGGTTCAAATTCCAGCCCCTGTGGTTTGAAAAACGTGCTGGGCATGTGTGCAGACATACCTAAAATTCTGATAGAACAGAGAAATGGAAGACAAGAATTGCTGCGTAACCAGGCCCTGCCGGGGACACAGGGGGCACTTTCTCCTCTCTGACATTGCATTTGCCCTCTGGAGTTAAAAATTTTAAATAAAAGTAAATTATAGACTAGTATATAAAATATTCTTCCTCTGATATTTTGGATATTTTAAAATAATATCTACATTTCATTTAAAATGTAATAGTTAAAAATATATACTCAAAATAGTTGACAGTGGTTATTTCAGGAAAACAGGATTTGTTGCACATTTTTTAGAATTATCATATAAAGGGACCAGCAGGTGGCATATTGGTTAAGTCACTGGACTCCCATGTATTGGACTGCAGTTTGAGTGCCAGACCCAGTGGTTTAAAACTCACCCCTGGCATGTTGCATACATGCTCAAAATCCTGATAGGAGAATATGGAGGAGAAGGGACCATGTCATGGCCATCCCCCCAGGGAGTGATTTGTCACTTTCTTTCTCTCTTGTCTCTGTCTTTCCAGTGAACGCATGCATTCTATAGCATAAATTTCTCATAAAAAAAATAATAATTATCATATAAAACAAATCTAAAGAATTTTCACTTGAGGAAAAAGTAAAAAGGAAACTTTCTGACAACTTGCAACTAAAACTCACTGATGAAATATGTACAGTATAATCTGTTTACTTGTAGATATATAAACATAAATGAAAATACAGCAAAATGTCTATAACATATTTTTTTCAAGTGATAAAATGTATATTCTTTTTGCTTCAATGTATTTTCTCTCATATATACAGTAAATAAGTAATACTTTTATAGTTCTTAAAAAATTCAGTCTCAGGGGGCTGACAGGTGGTGTGGAGGTTAAGGCACTAGACTGGCACATGGCCAACCACAGTTCAAGTCCTGGATCTGGTGGCTTGCTTTCTCACTTTCTCTCTCACTCTCTCTCTCTGTGTCTCTCTCTGGTAAAATTGAAAAATGATAAATAAAATTAAATAAATATTTAAAAAAAAGATGCCATTTTAGGACCAGCAGATGGCATAATGGTTATGTTGCTGGACTCCCACATAATCAATCATGGTTCAAGTCCCGGACCTGATGGCTTAAAACTCACACCGGGCACATGTGCATGCATGCCCAAAATCCCAGGAGGAGAATTGAGGGAAAGGGATTGGAAGGGTCACCCTCTTAGGAGGGGGTTTCTTGCTTTCTGTCTCTCTGCCTTTCACCATCTCTCCAGCAAGCACACACACGCTATATTAAAAATATCTCTCTAAAAAATAAAAAAGAAAGAAAAGCAAAAAAGATTTAGTTTCTATAGTTTGGGTTCCTCTAAAAATACTAGGTCACTAGGGGAACCAGCAGTTAGCGTAATGGCTATGTCGTTGGACTCCCACGTAGTCAACCGCGGTTCGTGTCCCGGACCCGGTGGCTTAAAACTCACGCCAGGCGCGTGTGCGTGCGTGCCCAAGATCCCAAGAGGAGAATGGAGGAGAAGGGATTGCAGCGTGAACATCCCCCCTGGGGGGTGATTTATCGCTTTCTGTCTCTATGTCTCTCTCTGTCTGTCTGGCGAGCGCACGTGCCCTACAGTGAAAATCTCTCAAAAAAAAAAATACTAGGTCACTGGAAAAGTCATGACTAATTTTTCTGTTAATCTATGCAAAAATGTGTCATGACTTTCCCAACAACCCAGTGAATACCCAGTCAAGAATTTGAATCAAAGCAGCTAGTTTGGGAAGTTATCCCAGAGGCTCGGGCAGGGGAATGGGGAAGAGAATAAAATCTGTAAAAGGCACATTATCAAACAAGTCACCACCACAAATGACTAGAGCTTGACCTCACTGGAAAACCCTGAGAGACGAAATAAAAATCCCACAGAGTTATCCCATCTGAAAGGTGAAGGAGATAGGGAATTTAGACTTCCACTCCCATTCCTTATTATCTGATGGATGCACCCAAAGGGTATTTACTCTCTAGCACTTATGGCCTTCTCATTCATAGCCAACAGGCTCCACTGCCAGAGAAAGCCCTCTGGTAAAGTCAGTGTTTGCGGTAGAGGCCACGGGGCTGGCAGTGCCAGGGAAGGCAGGTGCCCAGAGGACACAGCAGCATGCTAATAGCATTTGCTACATTTGAGGATTTTTTTTTTCCTTTTTTTTCTTTTTCATTCCAGGATATTACCTACAACTATTTGATTCCAGAATTGTATTTATCAGAAGGCCTATTTATTGCATGTTTAAACAGAAAGAAAAAAGTGAGATTGTCTTGCACAGCAGTTTTCAGGTGGCGTGCTCAGTATTTACTGGTTGCAATGAAAAGTCGGGGTGTGATGGGAACTATTTGGTAGCAGCTCATCACAGGAGAGGCATCAAAAGGCAAACTCCAAAGGAAATATCAAGCACTGCCTGAGGAAATTACCAAATATGCTGAAAAGCAATATATGAGAAGCCACTCAGGGCTTGGTAGAGCTGACATGAATAATATCTCCTAAACGCTGATGTTATAAGAATTTACACGGCAGCAAAATGAAATTGTAAATAATCGTGCAACTGCACTTTGATATCTCAAACTCTAAGGCACTACTCAAAAGAACCAATAATCTCTTAAACAGCATTAAGAAGATACTGATAAACATAGCCTTTAGCAGAATTTCAAAATCCCCCAACAACAGCTTCTCAGAAAGATGAGCCCCTCTCCCCTCACCATTCCACATCACTCTTATACCACAGAAGAGCATACCATGCACAGTGTGAGGACATCAAGACTGGCATGTGAGAAAATTATGCTATATCTACACTCTGGGATATCATCAGCTATTAATGACAACGGGCCAGCCAGCGGCATGGTGTTTAAGGTAGCTGGATTCCACGTGGTTGATTGCATGGTTCAAGTCCCAGACCTCAGCGGCTTGAAAAACACACCAAGCACATATGCAAAATCCCAATCCCAAGAGGCGAATGGGAGAGGAGGGACTGTGGTGTGGCCATCCCCCTTGGGGGATGATTTCTCACTTTCCTTCTCTCTTGTTAGTCTCTCTCTAGTGCACACATGTGCCCTAAAGCAAAGCTAAAAATAAAGTAATTTTAAAAGATTAATTTATTCTGAATATCAGTGTCTAAGAAGTCTCATTATAATAAAAGCTGATACTAAAAAATGCTTACCATTTGCCTGGCACTGCTTTAAATATTTTACATATACTACTTATTCCTCAAAAAGACCTGATGAAGTAGACACTAACATTTCAAACATTATATAGGTAAGAAAACTCCAATGCAAGGAGTTTACCCTAGCTCACACAGCTCATCAGTGGAGCTGTGATCTGGCGCCAGAGTGTGCACTCATAACTACTGTGTAACATGAGGAATGTGCACAGTATTACTGTTCTTTATTTTACTTTGTTCTTCTCAAGATAGAGCTCATGGGGACCAGCAGTTAGCGTAATGGCTATGTCACTGGATGCCCATGTAGTCGACAGAGGTTTGAGTCCTGGACCTGGTGGCTTAAACTCACGCCGGGTGCGTGTGCATGCGTGCCCAAAATCCCGAGAGGAGAATGGAGGAGAAGGGAATGCAACGTGGCCATCTTCCCTGGGGGTGATTTCTTGCTTTCTATCTCTCTGTCTCTCTCTGTCTTTCTGGCAAGCGCACACGCCCTATAGCAAAAGCCTCTCAAAA
>NW_006159730.1:2927628-2942355 GCF_000334495.1 Tupaia belangeri chinensis | reverse complement strand
GGGAAAGAGGAGCACCCTCCACAAGGGTCAGGTCATACAGCAATTCCTTTCCTCTAGGCCTTCAATTTTGGGCACTCCAAGTGTACCCAGAATGTTTCAAGCTGAGCAGGCCAGGGGTTCAAATTGTGACTACCACATAGGATGCAGCATCTTTTTTTTTTTCTTTTCTTTTTTTTGGAGAGGTTTTTGCTATAGAGCACATGCGCTCACCAGACAGACAGAGAGACAGAGAGACAGAAAGCAAGAAATCACCCCCCAGGAGGGATGGCCACACCACAATCCCTTCTCCTCCATTTTCCTCTTGGGATCTTGGGCATGCACGCACACACGCCCAGCATGAGCTTAAGCCACTGAGTCCGGGACTCGAACTGCGGTCGACTACCTGGGAGTCCAGCGACATAGCCATTATGCTAACTGCTGGTCCCGGGATCCAGCATCTCTTGAGCAATGCATTACCACTGTGCCATGGAGCCAGTGCTAACTAGTCTTTAATTTTAAAGCCTTTGTAAGTGTATATTTACTTACATATGCTTATATTACCATAGAGAATAGTACAAAAGGAAAAATATCTGAGCATCCCTATTGCTTACATCAGAAAGTAGAAGTGCAGGAACCGGCAGTTAGCATAATGGCTATGTCACTGGACTCCCACGTAGTCAACCGTGGTTCACGTCCCGGACCCGGTGGCTTAAAACTCACGCCAGGCGCATGTGCATGTGTGCCCAAGATCCTGAGAGGAGAATGGAGGAGAAAGGATTGTGGTGTGGCCATCCCCCCTGGGGGGGGATTTTTTGCTTTTTGTCTGTCTGTCTCTCTATCTGTCTGGTGAGCAGATGTGCCCTATAGCGAAAACCTCTCCAAAAAAAAAAAAAAGAAAAGAAAGTAGAAGTGAAGAATGAGAAACTAAAGTGGACACTAAGTTTTTGTCTGTCTACTTAAGATTCTTTGAATTGTTGAACCTTTTTTTTAAATTTCCAAAACGCACACACACCCACTACAGAGAGACAGAAGCATCTCTATGGGACCAGCATTTGGTATAATGGCTATGTCGCTGAACTCTCATGTAGTCAACCGCAGTTCAAGTCCTGGACTCAGTGGCTTAAACTCATGCCGGGCACGTGTGCGTGTGTGCCCAAGATCCCAAGAGGAGAATGGAGGAGTAGGGATTGTGGCATGGCCATTGCCCCCAGGGGGTGATTTCTCGCTTTCTGTCTCTGTCTCTCTGGTGAGCACATGCACCCTATAGCAAAAACCTCTCCAAAAAGAAAAGAAAAAGAAAAAAGCATCTAAGTGAGTTATGATCATGCTGCAATCCCTTTTCTCTATCTTGTCAGGATTTAGGGTATACACATGTACCCAGTGAGTTTTTTAATCTTCTGGGACTGAGATTTGAACCGTGCTGAGGATCTTGTGAGATGCAGCTCCCTCAACCACTAGGTTATAGAACTGGCTTTCTTTTAGTTTTTTAACAAGGGGAAAAGGAAGAAGCAAAACATTTAAAGGACACAAAAATGGAAAATTCAATTGATGATAATATCTTTAACTGGACTAATATACAGTGTATTCATGTTGGGAAAATTCATTTTGCAAGCTGTAATGATAAACAGTCATTGAATGTATTTTTTTAAAAAGCCTGTATCCCTTTTTTTTTTTCTTTGAAAGGTTTTTGCTACAGGGCACATGCACTTGCCAAAAAGACAGAGAGACAGAAAGCGAGAAATCACCCCCTAGGGGGGATGACCATGCCACAAACCCTTCTCCTCCATTCTCCTCTTGGGATCTTGGGCACGCATGCACACATGCCCAGCATGAGTTTTAAGCCACCGGGTTCAGGACACAAACTGCGGTTGACTACATGGGAGTCCAGCAACATAGCCATTATGCTAACTGCTGGTCCCCTTTTTTTCTTTTTAAGAAACAGAATATAGGGCCAGCCTCAAAGCATAGAGATCAAGTATTAGGCAGAGGAAACCAAATTCCACATGGTCAGCCAGGGTTTGAGTCCAGGCTTGGACAGCTTAAAAAACATGGCAGGCACATGTGCATGCCCAGGATCCAGGATCCTGATGGGATGGAAAACTGGAGGAAAAAGGATTGCAGTATAACCGATTTTCATTGGTGAAGTACTCTCCTCTCTTCACTCTCTCTCATGTGTGCCCTCTGGCATTAAAAAATTGTTAAAGAAAGAGAATTTCGTAGAATCTTATAAGAGAGAATCAAATGGGACCTCAGCATCATGCCCAGGTCTGAAGTGTTCTACCGCCAATGCCAGTTTTGATGAACTTGGACTCAGTCTGAATATGACTGAAACCAAAAGGCATGGGGAGGTGCTAGAGGTTCTGAAAGCAGAGAACTGAACGTTCTAAGGCTGAAAAATGACATATTTGCATGTTTGTCTGTATTTGCATGGGGGAGGGTGTTTATACTCATAAGTTTGCTTAAAACACTGTTTTTCTGAAATTCGGGCCTGCTTTGATAAGCTTGTTATATTATAACCATTTCCAGTTAGAAGGCTGATGCAATCAATGTGAGGACTCCACAGAGATCTCTTGGGTAACCAGCAGGGACAGCTGAATCAAACTCTGAGAATCTTCATCCCAGCAAGATTACAGAGGCAAAAATTCTCCCCAAAGAGAGACTTGAAGTGACTCTTTCTAAAAAGACTGTAATTCACGGCTATATCATTTTCTTTTTTCATGTAAGTATTCAAGGATATTCAGGAACCTTCTGCTTAAAGGCTTAATTCTAATGGGTGAGATATCATAATCTTGATCAATAAATAAGAATTTTAATGACAGCTACAGCATGTGTATATAACACACATAAACTAAACACTGCTAGATGGTTAGATGGAAGGTTAGCTAGATAAATAAATTATAATAACAGCAAACATTTACCCAAAGTCTGCCACAGATGAATCACTGTGACAATATCTGCATGGGTTTCTTCATTTAATCCTCATGGTAACTCTGTAACAAGGTACTTTTATGAGCCCTATTTTATAGAAATCTAAAGAAGTTAAGTTACTTTTGCCAAGTAATTATAGATAATAAGTAGCAGAGCTAGGACGTAAACTCAGTAATATAGCCAGGAGTTGAACTTGTATAATACCCTGTTTTGGTGATCTATAAATTATTCAAACTGTCTTTGGAGCTACTGACAGATGAGGTATCATCTCAGGATACTTCCGGGCCTTGGAACACAGACTCTGGAGCCAAACTACCTTGGTTCGGCTCCCCTGCCCTGCCACATACAAGCTGTATAGCAAATTATTCAACCTTAGCCAGCTGCAGGGGTGTTATGATAACACACTGCTCTGCAATGCTGAAGCCACATGCAGAAATCCCAGGTTCACACCCCGAGGTTTCCCTGTACACTCAGGGCATACACACGTGAGTGCCATGATCCTGACTGGAATCAAAGGAACGTGAAGACCCTGTTGGGAGTCTCCCTCTCTCTCTGTGTCCCTGTGTCTGTGTCTCTCAGAAGAAATAAATAAATGAATTTTTTTTAAAAAAAGGTCTTTGCCTTAGGGTGCTTGCATTCACCAAAGAGAGAGAGAGAGAGACAGAGACAATGAGAGGGAAGGTGAGAAATCAACCTATGGCCACACCACAATCTCTTTGCCTCCATTCTCCTACGGATCTTGGGCACACACACAAACAAGCACTGGCTGATTTTGAAGCCGTCGGGCACAGTACTCAAACTGTGGACAACCATGTATGAGTCCAGCGATGTAACTGCGACACCATCCGCTGGCCACTATAAATTAACTTTAACAAAAAAATTACTCAATCTCCCTAGGCTTCAGTTTTCTCATGTGTAAAATGAGAATAATACTGGTAACAACTTACCAAGCTTGTAGTGAGGACTAAGTTAATATATGTAAAAGTAGTTTTTGTTTTAGGTTTTGCCATAGGGCCTGTGTGCTTTCTGGAGAGAAACAGAGAAGAAATGTGAAAAATAATCCCTTAGGGGGTGGCCACGCTGCAATCCCTTCTCTTTCATTCTCCTCCCAGGATTTTGGGCACGCATGCACGTACACACAAGCACCCCATGTGAGTTTCAAGCTTTCAGAGCTGGGATTCAAACCATAGTCAGCCATGTGGGAGTCCAGCACCTTAACCACTACGCCCTGTGAAAGTAATATTAAGTGAGATAACAGGTATAAAGTAATACATGCAAAGAGTGCTTCCACACATAGAGAACATTCAATAAATGTCAGCTACCATTATTTCAATAAAGCAGAAAACACTCAGAAATATTTTCAGGCTTCCTTGAAACGTATTTGTTTTCTAGTTTCCAAGTCACTGCAAAGTAACTATTTTAAAGAATTCTAAACAGATCCCTCAATTTGGCATTGCTGTGCAAACTGGAAAAGGTTAAGGATAAAGGCAGTATCACTCTAATTTCAGACTTTCTCCATTCTGCAAAGCTCTATGACGTGACTTACTTGAAGAATCTGGATTTTGTGGCGAGTTTGACTTCCCCTGGGACTCAGATTCCTTTTGTTCCATTTTCTCTGTGGTTGAAGCCATCTCCTCTTTCTTTACTTCTCTCTGCTCTTCCCATTCCTCATTTTCAATGTTGCTGGAATGAGTCTGGCCAGATTCTACCAGCATGAGATCTTTTTTACTTTTGACAGCCCAGTGCATTGACTAAATTAATTAAAACAGAGAAATAAATATTAAATCAATATCATACGGTTTTCTTCATTTAAAGTTCACTATTTTGTAACATTAGATCTACTATTGTAGTGCTGATTAACAGAATGTTAGACTTGACGACTAGCAGATATTCATCAGTTAATCCAGATATTACCGCAAATATGAATGTTACAAGGAGTAGTTCATCTCATGCTATCGAGCAGAGGGAGTTTCAGAGAATGAGGTACTTCCTCAGAAAGTTGGATCCAGTTCTGTTTGCGTAGGTACAGACCCAAAAGAATTGAAAACACGTGTTCAAAGAAAAACTTGAACACAAATGTTTATAGAAGCATAATATCACATATTCACAATATTCAAAAGGTACAAATAAGGGCCAGCAGGTGGCACAGTGCTTAAGGGCACTGGACTCACACATGGCTGGCCACAGTTTGAGTCCCGGACCTGGTGGCTTGCTTTCTCTCTCTCTTTCTTGCTCTCTCTGGTCAAATTAAAAAAAAAAAGTAAATAAATAAACAAAGTTAAATAAAGTAATTATTTAATAAAAAAATAAAGAGGCTTTTATTTGGTTGCTTTGCATTTGCTGTTGTTTTGTTTTGAGTTTTTGCATTTGCATAGAAATAAAGAGGCTGACCAGTGGCTTCCTTTGTGGAGGAAAAAGGATATTAAGAAAGTTAGTGAAAAACAGAAAGTAAAAGATTAAAGAATTCAGAGTCAAGAGAGCAGAAAATATGAGCTATAAGTGTCACGAGTCAGCTAGGTGGCCTGTTCATGATGTATTGATCTCTGCACCTCAGTACTTCTCTCATAATCAGAGTGCCTGTGGTCTGCTTTAGGCAGGAGGTAAGCATTAATGACTCCTCTACAGCACAAGCTTCGGAAGCCCTCAGTGAAAAGATATTGACATAGCAGTCTTACACATTCATCTCCTTTATGAGTAAATCAGGATACAGTATTTTATCATCACATCCCTGTATCTGCTGATCCCAACTAAAGAATACACAAAGAAAAAATTCTAAGCTGTATCTAATCTTATGTACAAATGTTTCTCATGCCTTGTGTTTCAATCAAAGGCCTTATATAGGAGCAATGCTAAACAGCCTCGTTTGTGGGGACATGGCTAGATAGCCTACAAATCACTCATTTCTGTGTTCACAGAACATATTTCTCAGCTGCATCTGAACAGGTTTTAAAGAATAATTTATTTAACTTTAATTATTATTATTATTTCGCCACAAGACACACACACTCAACAAAGAGAGAGACAGAAAGCGAGAAAGCAAGCTGTCAGGTCTGGGACTTGAACCATAGTTGGCCATTGGGAGTCTAGAGCTTTAACCACCATGTCATCTGATGACCCCAACACAGAACAACATTTAACATCAACCAAACTAATCTTTGTGGAGCCATTCATTTCAATAGAATGAGCATCAATAAAAATGTCACATGATAGCAGTTGATAGAGATTCAGGAAGAGACCAAGAAAGGGAGCATCTATACCGCAAATTCACTTGTTGCACGAGGCAGAAAATCAGTATATGCAGGAGGTGAACTGACATACTAAACGGACACCAAGCCTAGATGCAAAGGCCATCAATTCTATTGCTCATGAAATTAGATTTTTGTTATTCTGCCTTCACAATGATCCTGTTTACCAGATTTCCTGAACTGCTTTTGTTTTTGTTTTTGTTTTTTTTCCTCTTAGAGGTCATTTCCTTATATTCTAGACCTTGGTCAACATTGGGAAATAAAAAATTTTGTCTGCATGCCAGGAAATATTGGAACAAATAGAGAAAAATCAATTGACTTAGACGAGCCACAGATTAGCTGAGTAACTATATAAAATTGACCGGTTATTTTTATCCTGGATCATCGTGAGTGACTCCTTTTGCTTGCCTGGGTGATTTCTGACCTGCTTTTGGGTAACATCCAATTAGGACAGATTGCCTTTTGAACAAGCCGAGAAGGTGTTGAATTACACACTGTTTCCCATCTGGCTGGAGAAAACTGCAGCCATGTGGTCATAGTAGGACACTTCCCTGGTAGTCTGTGGCCAACTGGATCTGCCCCAAGGACACCTCACCCAGCCAGGGGCCCAGAAACAATCAGTAAACAGGTCTGTGTAAGGGTGACTGGCAGCCTCAACAAGCCCTCCCAGAAGCAATCAATTTGTCAAGTAATCAGTTCAGCAGACACGTGTTTTCTATTAACACTTTATAAAATTGATAGCAATCAACATGGCATGGGATAGTTTCAACAACTTATGAGATTTTTCTCAGCACATTATTCTGACCGTGGCTTTGCTTCATTTTCCCACAGCAATCCTAAAGTCATTCTGCCGTGTACTTCAGAGCTAAAGGAAAAGTCATTCATACCCAGGATTTCTTAGGACAAACCATTTAGCATGACAACGATACATTTCACCAAGATTTCTTGAACTTGAAAAGTCTATTTCCAAGTTATTGCAGGATTCCAAAAACCTGGATTCTGAAACCCTCATTCCATACCCCACCGCTTTTTCTTAATTTGCCAAAGGGCATATGCAGTCACTGGAGAGAGAGACAGAGAAAAAGGGGAAAAGTGAGAAAGCACAACCACCCTACCACCATCCCCACATGGGAAATAGTCACACCACAATTCCTTTTCCTTCACCTCCCCCCTCCTTTCAAGATTTTGGGCATGAGCGTACACACACCTGGCGTGTTTCTCGTGTCTAGGCTAGGACTGGAACTGCACAGTTATCCACGTGGGATCCAGCTGCCTTAACCGCCATGCCATGGGGTGGCCCCATATCCCTTTTTTTTCTTAAACCAACACCACATGTCTAAATTTAATTTTCCAAAACATTCATTGACTAGTTGAATTATTAAAATATTTTTTATAGGGACTAGCAGGGGGCAAAGTGGTCATGGTGCTGGACTCCCACATGGCCAACCAAGATTCAAGTCCCAGACCTGGCGGCTTGAAAATCATGCCAGATGTGCAATGCACACATGCGTGCGCACGTTCAACATCCCAGAAGAAGAATGGAGGAGAAGGGATTGTGACATGGCCATCCACCCTGGGGTGGGTGGTTTCTCACTTTCCCTCTCTGTCTCTCAGTGTCTCTCTCTGTCTTTCTCCAACAAAATAAAAGAGGGCCACTGGTGACATGGAGGTTAAGGCAACTAGGTCCCACATGGCAGTTCAAATCCCAGACACAGTGTCTTAAAAATTACACCAGGCACATATGTATTTGTGCCCCAGATTCTGAAACTAGACTTAGGAGAAAGGACTGCAACGTGGCCATCCCCCTGAGGAGTGAGTGACTTTCCACTTTGCTTCTCTTTCTCTATCACTCTCTGTCACGAGCCCTAGAGCAAAAATCTTATACACACACACACACACACATACACACACATTTATTTAAAAAAAAATTAAGCTATCAGGAGAACTTTTAGAAGGGCAAAGAGAAACAAATAGCTACCAAAGTGACAGAGACTCAGTGTGAGGAAAAATGTGGTTACAGTTTCATCACTCAGGGATGAATAGAAATGTGTCACCCTCGAAGCTGTGGCCCATTGGAGGGATTCTCCCAAAGGAGATTCCTGAGGTCCAACCCTCTGTGCGATGCTGCAAAAGCACATGATGGTTTATCCTGCCTTGTAGGTACGGGGACGGATATTGCTCCCAACCAGTGATTTTCCTGTCAGAGGGATTCCTCTGCTTAAATAGAAAGTAGAAACAGACTCAGTCATATGAAAAAAAAAAAAAGGATTTTATGAGATTTAATAATCGATAAACGTGCAGGGCAAGCAAACATTCAAGTGTGTGTGTGTCTTTTCATTTTCTTGTTTTAATTGCCAATGGGTGAATGCAGTCACTTGAGAGAGAGAGAGCACACGGGATAGAAAAATCCTTCAATGGGTGTTGACACGCTGCAATGCTCTTTTTTCCATTTCTCCATCCTGTCAGGATTTGGGGTGTGTACATATGCTCACTGGGTCTTTTAAGTTGCTGGAGTGGGAATTTGAACTGCGGTTGGCCATGTAGGATCCTGCTTCGTATGCACAACACTTAAGCACTGCCCTATAAAGCCAACCCACAGATGTGTTTGATTTTTTTTTTCTCTAGAGGGCCCCTTTGCTCACCAGAGAAAGACAGGCAGGACAGAGAGAGAGGAAAAAGCACACTGACCCTTGAGGAATGATCACACTGTAATCCCTTCTCCTTCATTTTTCCCTCTTTCTGGGATTTTGGGCACAGATGTACCAGAGGTGTTCCTCAACCCACCAGGTCCAGGACTCCAACCACGCAGCCAGCCATGTGGGACCCAGCTGTCTTAACCACCAGACCATAGACCTGGCCCAATCAGCTGTGTGTTTTATTGTATTTTATTATCTTTTTTTTAGAGTTTTTTGCTATAAGGCCTATGTGCTCACCCACCGGGGGAATGGCTACACCACAATCCTTTCTCCTCCATCTCTCTTGGGATTTTGGGCATGCACGCACACACACCTAGCATGACTCACACCATGGTCAGTCATGTGGGAGCCCAGCAACTAAATCGTTACGCCATCTGCTGGTCCCTACGTGTGTGTTTTAGATAACAGTCACCTAATATTCAAATCCAAAAGTTATAAGCATTTTATCATCAGAAGGACAAATGTAATGTACCTAATCCAGACACCATAATGATGAATAAACAGTGATCTATTAGGTGATGAACAATACAAGGTATGATCACTGTTAGTTTCTCCAGAGTGGTGAATGTTAAACTGTAACAAAATACATGAAAAAAGCAACAATTAAAATGCTGGAGTTTGGCAGAAGAGGATGGGCAGGCCAGCCATCTCAGGGTTTGGGTTTTTTTGTTTTGTTTTTTTTTTTTTTTTTTTGAGAGGTTTTTTCCTACAGAGTGCATGTGCTCGCCAGAAAGACAGAAAGAGACAGAAAGCGAAAAATCACCCCCCAGGAGGGATGACCATGCTGCAATCCCTTCTCCTCCACTCCCCTCGGGATCTTGGGCACGCACACACACACATGAGTCTGGCGTGAGTTTAAGTCACCGGGTCTGGGACTCAACCGCAGTCAACTACATGGGAGTCCAGCGACATAGCCATTACGCTAACTGCTGGTTCCGCCATCTCTTGTTTCATGCATCCGGAGCGTCAGACACTTTGTGAAAGTTGGCCAAGCGGCCTGTGTCTCCTTTGAGCCTCGTGCCAGAAAGCTAGTTGTGACCACAGGTATTGATCAGAACAGGGCTGTGTTGATGGACCTTGCACTCGAGTAAGGAGACGGCTGTGCCTTTCAAGTGCACGGAACTCACTGACTTCATCCTTCAGTTCCAACACAGTGCTTGCCAGAACTATGGCCAACAAGTCTGGCCAAAGGCAAATATCAGTACAAAATGAGCAGGCACAAGAGGGCAAAGAAGAATAAAGCCAGGGAAAGGAAAGCCAAACGGTAGGGTTTGATAGTCTTAAAGTCATGAAGGTAAAGAAAACGAGGGACAGAATAATCAAGAATGTAGTTAAGGGCCAATCCCATAGTGCAACAGTTAAACATTGTGTGCACAAAGCTGAATCCCACGTGACCAACCACAGTTCAAGCCCCAGACCCATTGTGGCTTGAAATACACACCAGCTGCGTATGCGCGCATGTGCTCAAAATTCTGACGGGATGGAGAAACTGAGAAAAGGGGATTGCAGTGTGACCAAGCCCACTGGGGGCTGCTTTCTCTAGGAAGCACATGCGCCTCTAGTTAAAAAAAAATTTTTTTTAATTAAAAAAAAAAAGAAGCTTCAAAAGGAAGCTCTTCTGAAAGCCTCTCTCAAAAATGTACCTGCTACTAAGGTGCTAAAATTCCAGCAAAAAACATGGCCACTGCAAAGAAGAAGGCTCCACCTCAGACGATTCTTGCTCAGAAAACCACAGACCAGAAGGGAGGGCCTCCTCCATAACCTCAGAAGTGTCAGAAAGTTCCAGCCCAGAAAACACTTATTTCAAAGGCATCTGGCAAGAAAGCATAAGAGGCTGTGCTAAAGTAATAAGGGGTCTGGGGCCAGTGGGTGGCATGGTGGTTAGGGCAGCTGGATCCCACATAATGGACTGTGCAGTTCAAGTCCCAGACTTGGCAGCTTGAAAACACACCAGACATGGGGCTAGTAGGTGGCTCAGTGGTTAAAGGCACTGGACTCCCACACGGCCAACCATGGCTTGAGTCCCAGACCTGGCGGCTTGCTTTTGCACGCATGTTCTCTCCCTCTCTCTCACTCTGTCACTCTGTGGTCAAATTAAGATAAATAAATAAATGGATAAATAGAATGAAATAAAATAATTCTTAAAAAAAAAAAAAAAAGAAAGAAAGAAAGAAAGAAATGCCAGACAAATGTCCTTTTTGATACATGAGGAAACAAAAGGTACAGAGAGGTAAGACTCTTACATACAGAAGTCCTTGTGAGGATCATATCAGAAAAGAGACACGGAACAGGTGAAACTTGATACAAAGGATTCAAAGTTCACTGGGAGAGAAACAAAAGGAAGTCAGAAACAAGGGTAAGCCGGGAACCAGCAGTTAGCATAATGGCTATGTCGCTGGATTCCCACGTAGTCGACCACGGTTCGTGTCCCGGACCCGGTGGCTTAAAACTCACGCTGGGCGCGTGTGCGTGCGTGCCCAAGATCCCGAGAGGAGAATGGAGGAGAAGAGATTGCGGCGTGACCATCCCCCCTGGGGGGTGATTTCTTGCTTTCTGTCTCTATGTCTCTCTCTGTCTGTCTGGCGAGCGCACGTGCCCTACAGTGAAAATCTCTCCAAAAAAAAGAAACAAGGGTAAGCCCACAGGAGACTGTAAGGAGAAAGCTACCACTGCTGATTTAAAGCGAAGAGATATACATCTCATCATTTTTGTACCACTAGTAAAAATAACTCTGAAACTTGGGACCAGCAGTTAGCCTAATGGCTATGTCACTGGACTCCCATATAGTCAACTGTGGTTTGAGTCCCGGACCTGATGGCTTAAACTCACGTGGGGGTGGGGGGGGTGCATGCATGCCCAAGAACCCGAGAGGAGAACGGAGGAGAAGGGACTGCGGTACCGCCATCCCCCCCAGGGGGTGATTTCTCTCTTTCTGTCTCTGTCTTCCTGGCCATCGCACGCACCCTATAGCAAAATCCTCTCCCCCCAAAAAAATAAATAAATAAAATAACTCTGAAATCAAATAGCCCAGTACACTACTTTAACTTTGCTGACAAGGCTAATGGTCCACCACTGCGATCTAAAATGTAATTATTGTGCAGCCTCGGATAGTTCATGATTAAAGCTAAATTCAAAGCGGAAATGATGTATTTGGACATAGGAAATTAGTATTTAATGGAAAGGCATTGGCAATAGTAGTTAGAGCAGGGATTTAGAGAAGGGTTTTTTAAAAAATCCACAGCTAACTTGTTATTAATGATTAAAAATTAAGTGACAGAGTTCAGCAGATCATCAAAACACTGAACTATAAATCAGAAGGGATTCGAGTAACAAGGGTCATTAATTCAGTCATAGTTAAAGTGTGTCACACTTCGGAGACTATATACATAGTTATGCAGAGTTAGTAGAGTTTTTTTTTTTTCCTTTTTTACTATATGACTTTTACGCTCACCAGAGAAACAGAAAGCAAGAAATCACCCACCAGGGTTGATGGCCACACCACAATCCCTTCTCTGTTCTCTCAGGATCTTGGGCATGCACACACACACACACACACACACACACACACACAGCGTGAGTTTCGAGCTCTGGACCTGGGACTCGAACCGCACTCAGCCATTGGGGAGTCCAGTGACATAACCATTATGCCATCTACTTGTCCCAGTACAATGCTTTTATTAGCCAGTGACAATAAGAAATTTTTGCTATATACAATGAAAAAGAAAACAATCTTGTTTTTGAATATGTGAAGCTAAATCACTGTTTTTGGAACGAGTCCTTGTAGTTATTTCATGCATATCTATGGTAATTACACGGTCAGTCCCTCATAAATAATTAACCCACCTTAAATCCATGTGAATGTATACTTCACGCAGAATTGGATTTAACCAGACATTTTAGAAATTTGGCATAGCTTGTCCCCATCATGTCTAAGACCCTCCCTTCAGTATTATAGGCCTTTTATTAACAGTTTGTTCAAATCTTCTTAAGACACAGAAGGTAGGGAGTACACACAATACTCGGCCACGCTGGACCCACATTCTCACCCCCAGGCCTCTCAGTAAGCACTGTGTCCAGTGTGTACACCAATGACTCTGATCAGGCTAAGGCTAGGGAGGATTGTGCCATGGAGACTCTGTTGGGGGTGTCTGTCTCTCCATTTCTTTCTCTCTCTCTCAGAACAAATAAATAAACTTTTTTGTAAGTCTATTTATTTATTTAAAATAATTATTTTATTTAACTTTATTTATTTATTAATTTTTTATTTGACCAGAGAGGGATGGGAGCAGCAAGGGGGATGAGAAGGCAAGCCACCAGGTCTGGGACTTGAACCACAGTCAGCCATGTGGGATTCCAGTGCCCTTAACTACCACACCACCTGCTGGCCCTGTAAGTCTTTTTTAAATAAAAACTATGAAGAAGGAAATCTAAATGTAATCTCAAAGGGTTATAATTTAAGCAATGTGAATCATATTAAAGATGAATCTTCATGACTGTCCTTGGCCTGTGAGGTAACTTCTGTATTCTAAGTTTCATGTCATAGAAAAATGTTCCAATGAAAAAAATCTGGGTAATAAATAATGTCTAAGAATGTAGAATTAAAATGACATTTTCTCATTCTGGCCCAAAGTGTAGCGGTTAAACCCTGTGTGGAGGGACTAATATCTCACATGGCTGACACAACTTGAACCCCAGCCCTGGCAGCTAGAAAAATACACTGGAAACATGCATACACATGCCCAGGATCCTGATGGGAAGGAGGGAACACAGGAAAAAGAACTGCGGCATGGGGGAACAGAACAGGCCTTCTTCGAGAGACAGCTCCATGGCTCCTGCGATCTAGCCATTTTGGGGGAAACGGAGAAATGAAGAGGTCCCATTGATAATTCAGCCTCCAGCATACAAAACTTGAGTGATTGAACTTCCAAATTTGGGAAGAAACCGACCATCCACCAGATGACTAGAAATCGCTACAGGACCACAAGAAATATGGGGAAGCAAGAAAATACCTCTCCTCCAAGGGAAAAGGATAACTCCTCTTCATCCACACACAGTTCAATGGAAATCATGGAAATGTCTGATAAAGAATTCAGAACATTCATAATGGCAAAGCTTACAGAGATGGAAGAGAAGAGAGACAATGAACTGCTGAAGAGGAAGGAGAAAGGAGCTGAAGAGTTCCAGGAGGTGAGGAAATTCATGCAAGATCTAAAAGAGAAATTTCACACTTTACAAAAGAATCAGATGGAACTGTTAGAGATGAAGGCTATAATACAAGAAGTCAAAATTTCCCTTGAAAGTATTAAAAGCAGACTAGATCGTATAGAAGACAGAATCTCAGATGTAGAAGAGAAAACTGCTGGCCTAGAAAAATACACCACGGGACCAGCAGTTAGCGTAATGGCTATGTTGCTGAACTCCCATGTAGTCGACCGTGGTTCACGTCCTGGACCCAGTGGCTTAAAACTCACGCCAGGCACGTTGCGTGCATGCCCAAGATTTCGAGAGGAGAATGGAGGAGAAGGGATTATGGAGTGGCCATCCCCCCTGGGGATAATTTCTTGCTTTCTGTCTCTCTGTCTGTCTGGCGAGCACACACGCCCTATCGCAAAAACTCTCAAATAAATAAATAAATAAATAGAAGAAAAATCCACCATGAAGACTGAGAAAATGGCCCAAAAATTTGAGAATAATATACGAGAAATACTAGATACAATTAAACATCCGAACATCTGGATAATAGGCATCCCAGAAGGCGAAGAAACTCATAAGGGCATTGATAATCTATTCCATGAAATCCTGCAAGAAAACTTTCCAAACCTGGAGAGGCACTCAAAGATTCAGTCCCAAGAAATACAGAGGACCCCTAATAGAATCAA
>NW_006159730.1:2909647-2926411 GCF_000334495.1 Tupaia belangeri chinensis | reverse complement strand
AAAAAAAAAAAAGCAAAATATACAAGACATAAGGAATGGAAAATTATTTGTATGTATGTTGATGTGATTTATTGCACCAATAGACAGTGTATTTTTGATGGAAATTCATTTTGTATACTATAATGATGTATAGTGAATTAATGTAAAAAAAAGAAAAAAATTAAATAAAATATCAATTAATTAGTTAATTAATTTTAAAAAAATAAAATTAAATAGATAAATTAAAAAGAACTGCGGCATGACCAGGCCCCCACTAGGGGCCTCTCTCCCTCCCTCTCTCTCTGACATGGACACATGTTCTCTGACATTGAAAATAATAATAATAAGATAATTATATTTTCTCTGTAAATTTGAAAATAAAAAACTTTAAAGCACACAAAAGTCAAGGCTGAATAAATATATAACAGTAACTATAGTGATTATTGATATTTAGATATTTTAATTGCCAGAGGATATACATGCTCACCAGCAAGACAAGAGAGAGAAACAGACAGAGAAAAAGCACCCCAACCAGGGCATGGTCACGTCATAATCCCTCATTTCTCCATCCTGTTGTGATGTTGAGCATGCGCTACACGTGCTCAGCTTGTTTTTCAAGCTGCCAGGGCCACTATTTGAACTATGTGGTTCGGCCATGGAGGAGCTGGCTCCCTTAACCACTAGGGCTGGCCTGATATTTAGGGCTTTTTTAATAGCATGAAGTCTAAAAGTCTAAGGTTTAAAAGTCTAACAATTTTTTTCACTCAGATGCATAATAGAAATCATTTACAGTTTTCTTTGACTAACCAGATCCCAATTTTTAAATAAAATTTATAAGCCTTGAAAAAGAAAAGATGATAACTGAAAAGATGAAGGAGATGAATTTACCATGGTTCAAAATTCAGCAGTATATGAGCAATCTAAGAAACACATTTATTAGGTTATCACTTAAATAATAAGTGATAGGGGCAAGTAGATGACAGTGTGGTTAAGGTGCTAGACTCCTACATGGCCAATCGCAGCAGTTTGAGTCCTGGACCTGGTGGCTTGATTTCTCTCTCTCTCTCTCTCTCTCTCACTGGTGAGCGTACAAGCCCTGTAGCAAACTAAGAAATAATAATGGTGATAAATAAAATTAAATAAATAATTATTTTAAAAGATAGTAAGCGATGATGGAGAATGTGTATACTTAAACAGCCAAAGAGAATGAAAAATGTAGTTATGGGCCCTTCTGGCACCGATTCATGGCCTCCATTCTGGTGAATTTCCTTGCAATGTTTCATAGACACTGACTCACATCCAGACTCTCTACCAACTTCTTAGTCTTCTCCCTCCCGTGGCCCATTGATTCTTTATTTTATTTTATTGTATTTTTTCCCATAAGAGAAAGAGACAAACAGAGAGAGAAAGAAAGGCAAATATGTGCCCAATATAATCAGGGAAGTCTCTGGACTTGATCCAGGAACCTTCCCCGGAGGAATTGCCTTACAAAAAGTCATCTTTACCACTGTGGCACTATCCGCTCCCTCCCTGACTCATGCTTTGCACTATCCCATACGCTAATCTGCAGGCATCCTGAGTCTCACAAATTTATGTCGTCCCCAGAGGGAAATTCACCATTTTCACTGAGTCACTCAAGGTTTCCCACTGCTGAAATGGCATTGACATCTGGCTCCTTCTCCAGTGGTCGTAACGGGCTCGACTCTCTTCATTGGTCAGAATCTCCTTGGCCTTCTGCAGTTTCTGAAAGGTCTCCACTGGAAAACAAATCAAAAAATGAGCACTTTACTGTTGGAGGGGTTATTTTAAACGCTGCAACAATTACACTGATCTCACTAGAATCAAGACTCTGCCACTTGCTATCCATGTGACTTTGGGCCAGTTTACCTCTTTAAGTTTCAGTTTCCTCCTTTCATAAACCATATCATAAGGATAAGATCATATACGTGAAGCCTGACACACAGCTTATCCACTCCCCTTACTATCCCCGAGGGACGTTCCAAGTGCTATTCCAGGTACTGAAGGCACAGTGAACAACAGACATTACCAGCAGCAGAGACAAGCATTTTAAAACACTGGGAAAACACAATTTTGTCTTCTAGGAAGAGAACTACCATTTCTATGCTCGTCGCGTGAGGGAGGGTAGTGAGTAGGCAAGGACAGTACAAATGAAGACTCTGAGGCAGGAAGGCGTACAGTTAAGGAACTAGAGGGCGTGAACGTGGCTGGAGGATACAAGGAGCAGACAATGAGGGATGAGGCTGTGGAGCAGAAGAGGGCCCAGTTAGCTAGAGCTTTAGATAACATGCTAAGGGCTCTTGTCTGTTGGGTTGGGTTTTGTTTTGTTTTGTCTTGTTTTTCTTTTTTTGTTGTCGTTGTTGTTGTTGTTGTAAGAGCAAAAACTAACTGTGTTTCTACTGTTAGCAAAGAACAATTTGAAACTGAACTGTCTAAGTGAGATTTAGGTGATGCCCCAAGGAGCTCTGAGTATAGCTAGGGGTATCACATTTTGATACAATGTGACTTAAAAAGAACTATAGAGGCAAGACTGTTTCTTCTTGGGCAATCAGGATGCACTTCACTTGTTTTCCAAAGGTCTAGTGTCATTCTTGACTCCTCTTTCTTTCTAATCTTACTTCCAACCTATTAGGAAGTTTTGGCTCTGCCTTCAAAATATACCCAAGATCTCATGTCTTGTCACCTCCTGTATATCCACTGCCCTGTCCAAGCTGCCATTCTTTGTTCCTATTTTGTGTTTATTTTGCCATAAGGTGCCCAGAGAGACAGAGAAAGTGAGAAAGCACCCCCCAGGAGAAATGGCCACTCCACAATCTCTTCTTCTTCACTCTTCCCTCAGGATTTTGGGCATACACGCACATGCATCCGGCATGTTTTGCAAGCCACCAAATCCAGCACATAAACCAGGTGGTCAGCCATGTGGAATTCAGCCACCTTCACCACCATGCCACCTGGCTGACCCACCTTTTACGTTTATTTCTTCCAAGACAGAGAGAAAAAAGAGAGGCATTTGCAGCAGGATCTTCACACTGCAGTTCACCTTTGGTCTCAGCTGGCCCGGATCATGGGCACATAGGCAGCCAGCTCAGGGCAATCCCGGGGTGGATACCTAGGACCTTTCCCATGTGGGTCCAGTTGTGCTATGGCCGCACCACCACCTGGCCTCTGCTCTCTTCTTTTGGCTAGATAATTATTCATTACAGTAGCTCCTTTACCGATCTCCCCCTTCTGCCTATCTATTTTCTATAGCAGAGTGGTCTACTTAAAAGTAAGTCATAGCTCCGTGGCATGGCAGAAATGCATGGCTCAAGAGAAGCTGGATCTTACATGCAGATTGCAGTTTGAATCCCAAGCCTGGGAGTGTGAAACGCACTGGGCACATGCACTAGTGTCCAAATTCTGAAAAGCTCGAAACCTGGAGGAAGGGGATCACAGCATGACCAGATCCTGTGGAGGATCTGGCTTCTCTCTTTCTCTCTCTCTATCTTAAATTTTGTGCACATACTCTATCATGAATTAAGAAAATAAATAAATAAATAAGAAATGTCACATACTGTGACTCCTCTGCTCAAAACTTGAGTGTGCTTGGTGTTCTGAAGGAAAAGCCAGTAGGGCTGGAGCAAGAAGAGGTAGGGGGAAATAGAAGGAAATAAGATCCAAGAACGAAGAGAGGGACAAAGGTCACACCTAGCAGCCATGGTAAGAACTTTGGATTTGGGGACCAACGTAATGGTTACATTGCTGGACTTCCACATGGTCAACCATGGTTTGAGTCCCAGACCTGGCAGCTTAAATTCACACTGGGCGCCTGTGCATGCGTGCCCAAAATCTCAACAGGAGAATGAAGGAGAAGGGATTGTGGCATGGCCATCCCCCCAGGGGGTGATTTCTCACTTTCTGTCTCTCTGGCTCTCTAGCAAGTGCATCTGCCCTATAGCAAAAACCTCTCAAAAAAAAAAAAATATCTCATGAGAAGTAACCAAGATAATCTGAAATAGATAATGTTAAGGCAAATGTGCAGACAGTACTTACAGTACCATGACATCAATCATGAAAATTGTGAACTTCTATACTCTAGTTAGTAAAGAGTCCCTGTCCCCTAAACACCACCACATCCAGAGTTCCCTCAGTATCTATCAATCTTGTCTGATACATCAGACCTCCACTATGCTGCTCAAAATTTGGACAGCACTAGAACTCTGCAAGCCATTAACAGTTACTTATTTACTTATTTATTTGAGAGATTTTTGTTATACATGCACTCACTGAAGAGACAGAAAGCAAGAAATCACACACGCACACACACACACACACACACACACACACACACACCCAGGGTGGATGGCTATGCCACAATCCCTTCTCCTCCATTCTCCTCTCAGGATCTTGGGCATGCATGCACATATGCCTGGAGTGAGTTTTGAAGCTTCAGGTCCAGAACTCAAACCGCCGTCAGCCATGTGAGAGTCCAGTGCCTTAACCACTAAGCCACCTGCTGGCCCCACCATTAACTCTTTTAATATCAACCCTTTAGTCCATTAAAGAGAAGAACCTAAAGATGGGGCTATTGAAACTTACAGGAAAACAAACAACATCGAAGCATCTGTCCATAGCAGCTCACTTCAGTAAGCAGTCTCTCCTGTTGCTGACGACAATGTAACTGTCCCATTGTATAACTGAGATGTTGCTTTTTCCAAAGGGAAGAAACAGCTTATTAAATTATCGCCAGGGATGCACATACCAGTTACTCCGAATGCAGTAGCTGTAACGATTTACATCTTCATCTGTGAGTCACCCTCTCTTTGCACTTTCCTGTTGGTCTCCCTTTTCAGAATTTCCAGAACAGAAAAAGCCCACTTAAAACTATTCCGATGTCAATCCTTCAACAGCAGTTGGATAAGCAGAAAGAAAAAGAGACATTATCTTTCCTGCTATGTGGCCTGTTCTGCTCTAACCTCTTCAGCACATTTAATAAAAATGAGTCTGGGGAACCAGCAGTTAGCGTAATGGCTGTGTCGCGGGACTCCCACGTAGTCGACCACAGTTCGCGTCCTGGACCCGGTGGCTTAAAACTCATGCCATGCGCGTGTGCATGCGTGCCCAAGATCCCGAGAGGAGAATAGAGAAGGGATTGCAGCATGACCATCCCCCCTGGGGGGTGATTTCTTGTTTTCTGTCTCTCTGTCTCTCTGTCTGGCGAGCGCACGTGCCTTATAGCAAAAACCTCTCAAAAAAAAAAAAAATGAGTCTGCATCCTCTGTTATATCAGCTAAAAGAAAAGAATGACTCACACAAGATCAACATTTACCAGTTCATTTAAGTTTACTGGTGAGGTAACTGGTAAGTTTATATCAGCAAATGTTGCTGAAATCTTTAAGAAACATTCTGATTTAACTCCTGGGTCTATTTTGAAAATAAAGAGGTTCTCTTACATTCTTATTTCATGATAAAACTTGTAACACTACCAGGCTATCTTGGTGGTACGACACTAACGCACTGCTCGAATGAAGCTGGACGCATATGTAAGATCGAGGGTTTGGTTTCCCAGTCAACCTGTACATGCCAGGCATACACACAGCCATGATCGTGACTGGCTGGAGAGGCTGGCAGGGCTGGGGATCACAGCGTGGGACCCTATTGAGCATGCACTCACACATACCTGACATGTTTTTCAAACTGCCAGGTTCAGGATTCAAACCATGGTGGGCCATGTAAGATCTGGTTCTCTTAACCAGCAGGCCATGGGGCCAGTTCAAGAGAGAACTATTTCTAAAGGCCTCAGATTGAGAATGTTTTTACCGACTATAAGAAAGATCTACTGGTTACTTTTAAAAAAGAAAAGTATCCATTTTGTTAAATTTTATCTTGAGCTGTTATATAAAAACAGGGAAAGAAGGGGCCAGCAAGTGGCATGGTGGTTATAGCACTGAATTCCCATGTGGCCCACCACAGTTCGAGTCCCAGACCCAGCGACTTGAAAAATCACACTGGGTGTATGTATATTCATGCTCCAATTCCCAAGAGGTAAATGAAGGAGATGGGATTACAGAGTGACCATCCTCCCTGGAGGTTACTTTCTCACTTTCCCTCTCTCTGTTTCTCTCGGGTGAGCACACATGCTCTATGGCAAAACATTTCATTTAATTTAGTTTAATTTTTTAAAATAAAAAGGAAAGTGCACCTAATAATAATTGCCAACGTTCATTGATCACTTCCCACATAAAGGGCAATCTTTTTAATCTTCATAGCAGACTCATAAGGTAATATACTATTAGTCTACCCATTGTACTAATGAGAATGCTGAGGCTCACAGAGGTTGCCTAAAGTGGGGACCTGCAGTAAGCGTAATGGCTATGTCACTGGACTCCCATGTAGTCAACCGCGATTCAAGTCCTGGATTCATTGGCTTAAACTTACGCCAGGCCCGTGTGCATATGTACCCAAGATCCTGAGAGGAGAATGGAGGAGAAGGGATTGTGGCGTGGCCATCCCCCTAGGGGGTGATTACTCGCTTTCTGTCTGTCTTCCCAGAGATCACACGTGCCCTATAGCAAAAAACTCTCAAAAAAAAAAAAAAAGAAAGAAAGAAAAGAAAAAAAGAAAGAAAAGACAAGAAAAGAGAAAAGAAGAGAAAGGAAGAGAAGAGAAGAGAAGAGAAGAGAAGAGAAAAGAAAAGAAAAGAAAAGAAAAGAAAAGAAAAGAAAAGAAAAGAAAAGAAAAGAAAAGAAAAGAGAGGTTGCCTAAAAGTCAACTAACTCTCTCAAGTGGGAGATGGGAGCAGTCCAGACTGACGAGCCTGTGTTCATATCTACAACTACCCTGTGCTAACAAATCAGTAATTTCAACAGCAATAGTTGAGACCACAGTTAGTAGACCAAAAATGTTTAATTTCTCCTACCTTAAGATTCCTTTACTTGCTAGTTTTTTACCCTAATGACATACATTTCAAAATCTGTGCATTACAGTCTAGATTTCTGTCAAGTTTAAATTCAGTATCTGAGTAAACTTTTTGTTTTATTTTATCTGTTGTTGTTTTTTTTAATTTGCTATAGGATGCATGTGCTCACCAGATAGAGATAGAGAGAGAGAGAGAGAGAGGGAGAGAGAGAGAGAGAGACCTCAATGGGAGATGGCCATGCTGCAAGCCCTTCTCTTCCATTCTCCTCTTGGGACTTTGGGCGTGGGTGCACACATGCCCAGCACATTTTTTCGAGCCACCAGATCAGGGACTCAAATTGTTTAGCGTCGACCACGTAGGATCTAGTGCCTTAACTACCACACCAGCTGGTCGGCCTTGGGTAAATGTATTTTGATATTTTTAATTTTTCTTTTTTTTCAGAGAGAATATGTGTTCACTAGAAAGAGACGGACAGAGACAGACAGAGAGAGAATCCCTCATAAGGAATGGTCACACTACAATTCTTTCTCCTCCATTTCTCCCTCCTGTTGGCATTTTGGGCTCACATACACACATACACATATGCCCAATATGTTTTCTAAGCTGCCGGGTCCAGGACTCAAACCACATGATTAGCAATGTGGAGACCAGCTACCTTAACCACCACACTACAGGTTGGCTCAATATTTAAGAAATAAAAAATTTAACTAGCTCACATAAACACATACACATATGCCCAATATGTTTTCTTTAAGCTGCCGGGTCCAGGACTCAAACCACATGATTAGCAATGTGGAGACCAGCTACCTTAACCACCACACTACAGGTTGGCTCAATATTTAAGAAATAAAAAATTTAACTAACCTTACTTGTTCTTCAAGTGTGTAAAGAACCACTTCAATTTTCAGAAAATCATATTAATCTACCTTGAGTCAATGAATGTGTAAATACATTATAAAAGGATCTCTACCCAAAGGTTGAATCATATATCAACTGGAAGCCTGACAAGGGAAGGTATTGACGTCTGTGTACCTTTCCATTTAAAACAATATTTACACAGTCCAATGTTTCTCTGAACAAGAAGCCTTAAGGCAGCTCTTACATGAAAACCCACATCACTATGGCAACCAGAAATGGCAATGATTGTACAGCGATTCATCACGGGTTCTGAATAGACCTTGTTTTTCAGGGACCAAGAAACAACCGAATCATGCTTGACTGGAAAAGAACCCAGTTAAAGGATAACCTGGGATGGTAGTTGTTGGTGTTTATTAAATATTTAACATTGAATGCTAGGACAACTATCTTAGTATTAACTCCAATTCAGAGAGGTAGTTAATATGTTTCCTAAAGAAATGCTCATGCTTTCATTCATTCACTCATTTGAAAAGTTGTGCAGAGTGAGTAGGCTCTGCGCTGGGTGCTGTACTCCATATGGGGCGTATCACTGAACAAGATAAGCAGGCCATCTGGCTCAGTGAGCTTGCAGGATGACCAATGAGCAAACAGACAACAAGGAGACATGGACACCCAGTCTGATGATTGAGTACAAGGTACCCTGTGTAGCTAGGGGACACGGGACTTCCCAGAAGAAATGACAGCTAAGCTGTGATCTGACACAAGCATGACTAAGCCAAGCAAACAGGGCAGGATGGCGTGGGAGTCTTGGATGTGTTCCAGGCAGAGGAAGCAGTAGGCAGAGGTCTGGAGAGTAGAAAGAACAGGGCACATTAAGGACCTGACATAGTTCTGAGTGACTGAAACATGGCGCTCTAGGCACGGTGATGGAGAAGAGGGAATGCAGTTTAAAGGGGCTTGTACCTAAAGGCCCAGCAATGACAAAGGATGAACCATTGCTACTTGTGCGATGTAAGCGAGTATCACAGACAGAAGATAAAGTGAGAGATGCCACACCTGTGTTTGTCTGGTTATATGCAATTTTAAACTAGACAAACAGTACTAGAGATTTTAAAAATGGGAGAGGGGGACCAGCAGGTGGCGTAGCAGTTACATCATTGGACTCCCATGTAGTTGACTGAGATTCGAGTCCTGGACCTGGCAGCTTAAAACTCATGCCAGGTGCATGTGTGTGTGTGCCCAAGATCCTGAGAAGAGAATGGAGGAAAAGGGATTGTGGCATGGCTATCCCCCCTGGAGGGTGATTTCTCATTTTCTGTCTCTGGAGGACACAAGTACCCTATAGCAAAAATCTCTCAAAAAAAAACAATAAAATAAATAAATAAATGAATTTAAAATGATAGAGTACATGACTTTGAATAGGACATGGAAAGGGATTTCTGAGGGGCTGAAAATGTTATACATCTTCATGTGGGCAGTAGTTAAAGTGGTTTTATATATACATATATGTACACAGATTTATTAAGCTTACATTTATTATTTGCTCATGTTACCTGAAACAATTTACACCTTAATTTTAAAAAGGAAAAAAAAATTAAGTAAGCAAAGGTAATAGTTAAATAGCTAATTAAAGGTGATCTGAGAATCAGCTGGTGGCATGGTGGTTAAGAAAGCTGGATCCCGCATGACCAACTGCATAGTTCAAGTCTTAGACCCAGTAGCTTGAAAAACACACTAGACATGTGTGCATGCATGCCCAAAATCCCCAGAAGAAAATGAAGGAGAAGAAATTGGGGGATGACCATCTCTCCCTCACAGGGTAGATGCTTTCTCACTCTCTCTCTCTCCTCTCTCCAGCAAATGCATGTGCCTTACAGCAAATAAAAAAAATTTTTTAAAGATGATCTCATATATCAGGAAATGATCTATAATGTATCATAAACAAATCAAGGATGAATGATTTCTAGAGAAAATTAAAAAGAACTTTAAGACAAGGAAATTTTTTTCTAAATAACAGTTTGGGTTTGTGTAATTTGGAGTGACAGATAGGTTTTAGCATAATATTTTTATTATAGATAAATCACAGATACAATGTTACCCACCCTAAAGATAAAATCAAAGTAGAATTGACCCCATAGTTTAGCTTAAGGAAGCCAGATCTCAAGACCAGCAGAAGGCATAATGGTTACGTTGCTGGACTCCCACATAGCTGACAACAGTTCACATCCTATACCCAGTGGCTTAAAACTCAGACAGGGCTGGGGCCAGTAAGTGGTGTGGTATGGTGATTAAGGGTGCTGGACTCCACATGGTTGACTGTGGTTTGAATCCTGGACTGGGCATCTTCCTTTCTCACTTTCCCTCTCTCCCTCTCACTCTATCCCACTGTGGTCAAATTAAAATAAATAAATAAAGTTAAATAAAGTTTTTCTTTAAAAAAAAAAAAAACTCAGGACACTTGTGTGTATATGCCCAGAATCCCAAGAGGAGGATGGAGGTGAAAGGATTGTAGTGTGACTATCCTTCATTAGGGGTGATTTCCCACTTTCCATCTCTCTGTTTCTCCAGCAAGCACAAGTACATGCATCCTATAACAAAAATCTGTAAAAAAAAAATAGGAAACCAGGTCCCACATGGCTGACCACAGTTCAAATCACAGCCCTGGCAGCTTTAATAAAAACCATCTGGCACATTTGCATGAGTGCCCAAAATCCCTGTGGGAGAAAACAATGGAGAGGAGATTGCAGCATGACTGCACTCCACTGGGAGAGGGAGGTGCTTTCTCCCTCTTTCTGTCTTTGGTAAGTGCTTGCACTCTCTAGAAATTGAAAAAAGAGTTTTTTAATTAGAGTAGGAATACACAAGAGATTTCAACGACATTAGTAAAGTTAAGCTAGGTAGTACATTCATGGACAACTGTTCAGTATTTCATTTGTTTTTACACAAATTAAATGTTTTATGTTTTCCAAATCACTATCTGCAATGTGAAGCAATAAATGCTGTAGAGGGCCAGATAGTGGTGCAACAGAAACACAGCTGGACTCACAGGGAAGGTCCTCAGTTCACATCTTGAGACCTCATCGTACACACCAGGCATACACATGCCCAGGATCTGGGCTGGCTGAGGCTGGGGTAGATTGTGGTGTGGGGATGCTGTAGGGGAGTCCCCCAATTCTACGTCTCTCTCTCTTTCATGGAAAAAATAAATTAATAAACTAAGTAAACTAAGAAAGAGAATAGAAGAGAAGAAAGGAAGGGAAGAAGGAAGGAAGGAAGGAAGGGGAGAAGGAAAGGAAGGGAAAAGAAGAGAGAGAAAAAAAAATGCTGTGGGAGTTTAGGCATGAAATGATAGTGGCTTACCTACGGTGCTGGTAGTAAGGGCAGAGGAAAGAGGACGCAGTAGAAAGAAATGGGACAGAAACATTTTGTAATTGATTAGATGTAGACATGAGGGAGGAGGAGATAAGGCTTCTGTTTGACCAACTGAATGGGTACTGGTGTCATTCATTGAGATGGAGGAACAGAAAAATAAACAAGATATTGGAGAAAAATTAGTTCAGTTTTTGACAATGTGACTTTGAAATATTTCCAAAAGGAGATTTTCAAATAGCAGCTGGAACTACAGCCTGAAGATAAAGGGCGAGAAATAAGATAAATATAGATTTGGGAAGAACCAACAGATGGCATAATGGTTATGTCGCTCGACTCCTATGTAGTTGACTGTAGTTCAAGTCCCAGATCTGGCAGCCTAAACCTCACACCGAGCATGTGTGTATGTGTGCCCAAGATCCCAAGAGGAGTTCTTAAAACAGATCTTCTCTAAAAAAAAAAAAAAATGATGGATTTGGGAGCCATTAACAGATAGCTCATCATTGAGTACTTAGCTCTTCTACACACACACAGAAACTCGAGAAAAATACATATTCAACAATGTAATTTTGTCACTTTGTCAACAAGTTGCATGTTTTTGTCTCATGTTATTGTCTGACCAAGACCAAACATCTTAAAACTAGTGCTTTTCCCTTCAAAACCAAAAAAAAAAAAAAAAAAAAATTTTTTTTGAATTAAAAAAATAAATAAAACAGACAGCTGGTGAAGACATGGACAAGGTTCCTGAGAGAAAATGGGGAGTAATCTGAGAGGAGAGCTTACAAGAATTTAGAGTGGCAGAGGTAGAACCACAAAGCAGACAAAAAGAACAGTCCAAGAGGATGAAGAAAACCATGGGTGCCTGTTGCCTTGACAGCTAAGAGAAAAGAGTGTCTTAAGAAGGAATGTATGGGGGCTGGCATGTGGCAGAGTGGTTAAGGTGCTGGATTCCCACATGGTTGACCACAGTTCAAGTCCCAGGCTTGGTGGCTTGCGAATCACACTGAGGGCATGTGTGAATGTTCCCAAGAGGAGAATGAAGAAAAAGGGATTGCAGTGTGGCTACCTCCATACCCCGGGGGCGGAGCAGGGGGGGGGTGATTTGTCACTTTCCCTCTCACTGCCTCATTCTCTCTCTCGGCAAGGGCACACATCCTATGGTAAAAACAAAAAGGAATGTATAGTTGACAGAGTCAGTGTTTTTGACTCTGTTTATTTTTACTATCCTGGCTACCCTAAATATCCTCTTTCTGGTGCTGGGGTAGGCAACAGCTCTCAGAAACAGAGTCTTGCTCTGCTATCCAAGCTGTCCAAGCTCAGAGAACATCGGAGCAAAAAAGTAACCTTTGGGGGCCGGCCGGTGACGTGGTGGTTAAGGGCACTGGATTCCCACAAGGCTGACCGTGGTTTGAGTCCCGGACCTGGTGCCTTGCTTCCTCACTTTCTATCTCCCTTGCTCTGTCCCTCTTTTGGTCAAATTAAAGTAAATAAAATAAAATAAAATAATTCTTAAAAAAAATGTAATAGTTGGATTTTGCAACAAGGACGTACTTAGTTCATTTCTGGGAGAAGTGAGAAAGAAGTCAGAGTGGAGTAAGTAGAAAACTGGAGAAAAAGGAAGGACAGATATCAGTTATGACTTCTCTTTTAGGAAGTTAGTCTCTGAAGGGAAGGAAACAGACAGGGAGGGAGTAAGAGGGAGAGAGATTGTGGAAGGATTATTGGTTCATTTGTATTTTTTCCAAGCCTGGCTAGACATAAGCATATTTATAACGTGATAAAGGAAAGAAACAAGTATGACTGGATATACACAGGTCCCCAAAATGAAGAAAACATACTTATGTTAACATTCAATACCTGGTAAAATAAAGACTAAATTAGACTATTTCTTGTCTTTCCTCTTCTTTTTTTTTAACTATTTTTATTTAATTTTATTTGTTCATTCATTTATTTTAATTTGACCAGAGAGACACACACAGAGAGAGAAGGAGAGAAAGATAACGAAAGTGAGAAAGCAAGCCATCAGGACCGGGACTCCAACCATGGTTGATCATGTGGGAGTGTCCAGTGCTTTAACCATCATGCCACCTGCTGGTCCCCTCTTTTCTTTTCTTTTGTTAGGTTTTTGCCATAGAGAACATGCACTCACTAGAGAGCAACAGAAAGAGACAGTGACAGGGAAAGTGAGAAATCATCCCGTAGGCGGTGGCCACACCAAAATAAATCCCCTCCCCCCATTCTGCTCTTGGGATTTTGGACACACACACACATGCCCTGCATGATTTTCAAGCCACCAGGTCCAGAACTCAAACCGCAGTCAGCCATGTAGGAGTCTAGTGTTTTAACTACCACCCTATCTGCTAGCCCCAAATTGGACAAATTTTAAACCGTAAAGCAGAACATATGGCAGAAAGAAAAATGGATGCTTTTATTGCTATTAACTACTATTAGAGAAGACCATGCACTGGGGGTGGCCCCAGAGTCCTGAGGTTAAGCACTATGTCTTGGATTTCACATGGCCAACTGTAGTTCAAGTCCCACCCCTGGCAGCATGTGAAACACACCAGGTAAGATGTGTGTACCCCAAATGCTCACGGATAGAGAAACAGAGGGAAAAGGACTATGGCACAACCCCATCTCATGTAGTCCTTTCTGTCTGTCTCTGTCTCCAGCAAGCACGTGTGCCCTCTGGGGGTAGGGGGAGATCTGCACAGTCCTCCTCTCCTCCACCCAATAGTGCAAAAATACCCATGTTTGGCACTGAATGAAAGAACAAATTTGAGCATAGCAGACAAAAGGAAACCGAGTTACATGCACTGCTTTTTGGTTCAGTACACTATTAGTTTCAACCATTATTAAATACGTACCAGCTTTGGAGTTTTCAGGATGCTTGTCAGGGTGACATTCCAGAGCTCTGACTTTAAATTCTGTCAGGATTTGTTCAACCTGAAACAAAAATCAGTGTTTAAAACAAGGTGTCTGGGGCCCACAGGTGGCAGGATGGTTAGGGGCGTTGGACTCCCACATGGCCGACCATGATTCGAGTCCCGGACCTGGAGACTTGCCTTTTCACTTTCCCTCTCTCTTTCGTTCTCACTCTCTCACTCTGTCCTTCTCTGATCAAATATAAAAATAAGTAAGTAAACAAGTAAATAAATAAAATAAGGAATCTAATTTAAATGGCATGAAGGAAGAAATTGGACATCAGTCCTTCCCAAAACATTCATGATCAATTCAACTTTTTATTTTATTTTGATTCTTGTATTTCTATTTTGACTTTGTTTTTAATTGCCAGAGGGCATGTGAGTTATTCATTAAAAAGCTCCTCTTTTCTGCTTTTTGGCACCTTTTTTTTTACTAAGAATTTCACAGACCAACCTGTGGCCTATCAGTTAAGGTGGCTGGATCCCACAGGGCCTGCGTGCTTTGAATCCCAGACATGGCAGCTTGAAAAACGCTCATGTGTTATGCATGCCCAGAATCCCTACAGGAAGAAAGATGAAGGAGAAGGAACTGGAGTCCAACCGTTCTATGGGTGCTTTCTCACCCACCCCCCCAACTGTTTTTTTTGGTTTTTTTTTTTGGAGAGATTTTCACTGTAGGGCACGTGCGCTCGCCAGACAGACAGAGACATAGAGACAGAAAACGAGAAATCACCCCCCGGGGGGATGGTCACGCCGCAATCCCTTCTCCTCCATTCTCCTCTAGGGATCTTGGGCACGCACGCACACGCGCCCGGCGTGAGTTTTAAGCCACCAGGTCCGGGACGTGAACCGCGGTCGACTACATGGGAGTCCAGCGACATAGCCATTACGCTAACTGCTGGTTCCCTCCAACTGGTTTTTGACACTGTGATCCAGCCCTAGCCCCAGTCAGCTTGAGATCATGAACACACGTGTCTTGGATACAAAGGAAGTTTCGACATGAACCTGGAACTACCCATGTGGGTCAGCCTCACAAAGCATCCCAGTTCACCTCTAAGAACCAACCAGCCTCTAACTGCCCAGTTGTAAAGCCTAGTTCTGCCATAAGACTTTAGCTGACATACATAATGCTCTCCTGTTCCTAGGTTTCCTTATCTTTCTTTTTTTATAACTATTTATTTAATTTTATTTATTCATTCATTTACTTTAATTTGACCAGAGACAGACAGAGAGTGAGAGAGACAGAGAGAGAAAGCGAGAAAGCCAGGCACCAGATTCAGGACTCAAACCATGGTTGGCCATGTGGGAGTGTCCAACACCTTAACCACTACTCCACCTGCTGGTCCCTAGATTTCCTTATCTTTACATCAGAAGAACAATATATAGAGAGCACTTATCACAAAGCCTGATTATAATAAGAATTTGATGATAATAATAACTATTATTAAATATCAGTGGCTAAGTAATTTGTCCAAAGTCATTCAACTAGTTACCAAAAAGGCTGAGTTTCTCATTACCTAAGTTATCAAACTTTAAATCTT
Source organism: Tupaia belangeri chinensis (assembly GCF_000334495.1). NCBI lineage: Eukaryota > Metazoa > Chordata > Mammalia > Scandentia > Tupaiidae > Tupaia > Tupaia belangeri. The sequence goes on along the minus strand of NW_006159730.1, from coordinate 2,910,824 downwards.
ATAATCTTTTCTTTTTTTTCCCCAAAATTTGCTAGAGAGTGTATGTGTTCACCAGAGAGAGCCAAAGAGGAGGAAAGAAAGAAAGCACCCTCCCATGGAGGATGGTCACAGCAGTCCCTTGTCCTTTGTGTTTTCCAAGATGTCAGGTCCAAGACTTGAACCACTCAGCCAACCATGCAGCTACTTTAACCATCTAGCCACCTTAACCACCATGCCATAGATTGGCCCTGAATCCTAAATATTAGGGGGGTTTTTTGTTTGTTTTTTTTTTTGTTTGTTTTTATTTTTGCTACAGGTTCACCAGAGAGAGACAGAGAGAGAGAGAAAAAAAGTGAGAAATCACCCACTATGGGGGACTGCCATGCCACAATTTCTTCTCCTCCATTCTCCTCTTGAAATTGTGGGCACACACACCCATATGCTCGGCATGATTTTCAACCCACCAGGTCCAGATCTTGAACTGTAGTCAACCATGAGGCAGACCAGTGATTTAGCCACTATGCCACCTGTTGGTGCCCAGATCCTACAATCTTAACCATTGTTTTATGGTTGTTGTTGGGGTTTTTTGTTGTTTGTTTGTTTTACAGATTTTTGCTATAGGGTACATGCACTCGCCAGAGAGACAGAAATAAAAATCACTCCCCAAGGGGGATGGCCATGCCACAATTCTTTCTCCTCCATAATCCTCTCAAGATTTTGGGTATGCACACACACACACACACACACACACTGAGTTGTGGGTATGTGTGTGTTTTGTTTTGTTTGGAGAGGTTTTTGCTATAGAGCGCATATGCTCGCCAGAAAGAAAGAGACAGAAAGCAAGAAATCACCCCTCAGGGGGATGGCCATGCCACAATCCCCTCTCCTCCATTCTCCTCTCGGGATCTTGAGCATGCACGCACACTCGGTGTGAGTTTCTTGGGATCTTGGGCATGCATGCACACTTGGCGTGAGTTTAAGCCACCGGGTCTGGGACTCAAACCGTGGTCGACTACATGGGAGTCCAGTGACATAACCATTAAGCTAACTGCTGGTCCCTAAATTTTTAGACATTCTTTTTTTTGGGGGGGGGGAGAGATTTTCGCTATAGGGTGCATGCGCTCGCCAGACAGACAGAGAGAGAGAGAGACAGAAAGCGAGAAATCACCCCCCAGGGGGGATGGTCACGCCGCAATCC
>NW_006159730.1:2885633-2909402 GCF_000334495.1 Tupaia belangeri chinensis | reverse complement strand
TTTCTCTCTCTCTCTCTCTCTCTCTCTCTCTCTCTCTCTTTCTCTTTCTGATGAACACATGTGCCCTGTAGCAAATTTAAAAATCATAATAATGATAAATAAAACTAAATAAATAATTTTTTAAAAAGAGTCTAGTAGTAACACTTATATTAATAAGTATGTAAGTGATACTTATATACTTCAAGACACATTTTATATATATATATATGGGTATATAGATGGGTATATATAGTTGTATCCATTAATGTTATTTAATAACATATATGTATATATGTAATATGTATATATTTACATATATACATATATTTATATATATTAAATGTGTACATAATATATTTTTATATATTTTATATGTGTATATATTTATGTATATGTACATATTAAATATGTACATAGTATAATTATATATAAATATATATATATTTCTGCACATATTTGGGGGTTTTAAATAACATTAATGGATACAACTATACATACTTATCTATCAAAGATAGAAAGTTCCAGGCCAGTCCCTGGATTAAAGGTTAAAGGGGCCAGATCCCACATGGCTAACTGTGCAGTTTGAGTCCCAGACCCAGGAGTTTGGAAAACACATCAGGAACATGTGTGTGCATGCCCAAAGTCCTGGAATAGAGGAGGATCATTTCCCACAGGGGGGAGCTCTTTTCTTCCTCTCCCTTTCTGTCTGTCTGTCTCTGGCAAGTGCACTCACCTTCTGGAAATTAAAAAAGAGAGCGAGATAATTTGGGGTTTCAGGGCCAGAGAACAGCACAACAGTAAAATACTGCACTCTTTGAGGCAATATCACATGGGAATGTTCCAGTTCAAGTCTGAGACGCCTCTGAACATTCCTGGCACATGTGAGCCCATGACCCAGGCTGGAGATGGACATGGCCCTTTTGGGGATGCTGTCTTTCTCTCTCTCTCTCTCTCTCTCTCTTTTCACCTCTCTTACTCATGGAAGAAATAAAAAGAAAGTTTAGGGGCCAGCTGGTGGTGAGGTGGTTATGGTAGCTGGATGCCACATGATCAACTGTGTGGTTTGAGTCTGAGACCCAGTGGCTTGAAAACTATGCTGAGCACATGTGCATGCCTGCCCAAAATCCCCAGAGGAGAATGGAAAAGGGATCCTGTGTGGCTATCCCCCCAAAGGGTGCTTTATACGTTCTCTCTCTGATGAGCACATGTACCTTCTGGCAAACTTGAAAAAAAAGAAAGTTTTCGTTTGTATTATTTTATTTTCAATTTACATCTCATTAGGAAAATGGTGGTATTAGTCCATGAAAGCAACGTGTCAAAATGGGTGATATTTTCAATAGTGCTAATACATATGTTATTTTCTTATTTACTTTTTTTTTACTTTGGTTATCTTATTCATGATAGAGAACATGTACACATAAACGAATGAGAAAGAAAGAAATACACACTTTCATGTTTTTTCAGAAGGAAAAGAGAAAAGCACCCTAAAAAAGGCTCATCGCATTACACTTCTCTTTCACCAGCCCTGTAGCTCCTCCGGATCATGGACCTACACACATGCACGCGGGTATTTTCAAGTCAAATTCAGTATATTAACAGTGGTCGGCCCCTCGGTTTCCAGCACAGCAGTTCAGTTTGTTGCCAACTGAGTTACCAAACTGGATCAATTTTCTTTTTCTATGTTTCCTGTTTTCTGCCAATTTTGTATTTTGAAAAAGAGAATGGGGCCAGCGGGTAGTGTGGAGGTCAAGGTGGCCGGATCCCACATGGCTGACTTCTCAGTTTGAGTCCCAGACCTAGTGGCTTAAAAACACATCAGGTATGTGTGCATGTGTGCCCAAAATCCCAGGAGAAGAATGGAAAAGAAGAGGCTAGAGCATGGTCATCCCTCCTAGGAATGGTTTCTCACTCTCCCATTTTCTCTCTCTCTCTCTTTCTCTGTCTCTCTCCAGTGAGTACATGTGTCCAAAAGCAGAAAAAGAGAGAGAGAGAGCATATAGTCCACTCATTCTGTGTTTTCATTTCATAGTTTTATTGTCAGAAACTTTAACACAAAGCTCTTATGTGGGGCTGGCTCTAGGTAAACTGGGAAAGCTCGTTTGTCTTGGACACATTCTATTCATTTCCTGGCCTCCTCATCACACGTGCCCAGTGCCAAGCGCCCTCCATGTCAAGGTCCACTGAATTCTGTCTTCCTAATCGAATGTCCAATGGCCTGGAAAATCGTCTATCTAGTTGGCTGGTAAGCACAAAAAAAGTTCAACTTTGCTTGTAATCAAATAAGTCAAAACATCCAAAGGGTAAGAATGATCAGTGTTATTTAGAGTGCAAAAACAAAAGACCCCCAACAAAAATAAATAAATAAATAAATAAACAAACAAACAAAAACACTCACTCATATTCTACTAGTGAGGATGTAAATAGGAGCAAATTTTCTGTAACAATTGGGGTACATAGTAAAAATTGGGGTACATAGTAACAATTGGGGTACATAGTAACAATTGGGATATATAGTAACAATTGGGGTACATAGTAATAAAAAGTCTTCAATTGTTTCTACTCTTTAATCCAACAATTTGAATTCTAGGAATTTGTCATAGAAGACAAGCAGAGGTATAAAAATAATCTGGTGGGTCAGCAGGTGGGGTGGTGGTTAAGGCACTGGATTCCCATAAGGCTAGCCATGGTTTGAGTCCCAGATCTGGGAGTTTGTGTCCACAATCCAGAGAAGAGAATGGAGGAGAAGGAATTGAGACATGGTTATTTCCCCTGGAGGGTGATTTCTCACTTTCCTTCTCTCTGTTTCTCTCCTGTAAGTGCACACACCTTATGACAACCCCATCCAAAAAAATTTTTAATAAATAAAAGAATTCAGCTATATAAAGTTTCAGTGAGGGGCCAGCAGGTGGTTTAGTGGTTAAGGTGCTAGACTCGCATGTGGTCAACTATGGTTTGAGCCCTGGACCTGGCGCTTTGAAAATCATGATGAGTGCATGTGCATATGTGCCCAAAATCCCAGGAGAATAGAAAAAGGGATTGTAGCGAGGCCATCCCCCTTGGGGGGATTATTTTTCACTTTCCTTCTCTCTTTCTCTGTCTCTTTTCAGTGAGCACACATGCTCTATGGCAAACACCTAAAAACAAACAAACAAAGAAAGGTTCAATAAATAAAATATAGCTTTAAAACTAAAAGTATGTGACCAGGGGCTGGACAGTGGTGCAGCAGTAATGCAGTGTTCTGCAAGGCTGAGGCTACGCCACACTAAAGGGTCTAGATGCAATTTCTTTCCTTCTTTCTTTCTTTCTTTCTTTCTTTCTTTCTTTCTTTCTTTCTTTCTTTCTTTCTTTCTTTCTTTTGGCGGAAGGTCAAGCCACAATCCTTTCTCCTCCATTCTCCTCTCAGTATTTTGGACATGTGTGCACATACACACACACACGGTGTGATTTTTAAGTCACAGCATCCAGGACAAAGACTGTGCAGTTGGCTGTATGGGATCCTGTGCTTTAACCTCCATACCACCTGCTGGTCCCCCGATGCACTCTTAAAGACCTACCAGACAGCACTGAGCACATGCATGCCCATGATCTGGGTCTGGTTGAAGCTAGGGGTGGGTTGCAGCACAAAGATCTTATTAGAGGTGTTCTCTCTCTCTTTTAAGAATTATTTATTTATTTAATTCCATTTGTTATTATTATTTTTTAATTTGACAAGACAGAGACAGAGAGAGAGAGAAAGGGAAAGTGAGAAAGCAAATCACCAGGTCTGGGACCTAAACCACAGCTGGCCATGTAGGAGTCCAGTGCCCTTAACCACCATGCTACCTCCTGGCCTAGTAGAGCCTCTTTTTTTAAAGTAAGAAACTAGGGACTGGGGCCAGCAATGGCATAGTGTTTAAGGTGCTGGACTCCCACAGGGCTGACCGTGGTTTGAGGCCCGGATCTGACAACTTGCTTTCTCACTTTTCCTTTCTCTCTCTTTCTGTCTCTGGTCAAATTAAAATAATAATAACTCTCTCTTTCTGTCTCTGGTCAAATTAAAATAATAATAACAACAACAACAACAATAATAATAATATTGGGACCAGCAGATGGAGTAATGGCTACATCGCTGGACTCCCACATAGTCAACTACAGTTCAAGTCCTGGACCCAATGGCTTAAAAGTCATGCCAGGCATGTGTGCATGCATGCCCAAAATCCTGAGAGAAGAATGGAATCCCCACTGGGGGGGTGGGGTGATTTTTCACTTTCTGTCTCTCATATCTCTGTGTCTCTCTGACAAGTACATGTGTCATATGGCAAAAATCTCTCAAAAATTAATAAAAATAATTAATTAATTAATTTAAAATAATGGAAAAAAGAAAGAAACTTAAAAAAATAAAACCTATGTGTCCAACAGAAGAATATTTGTCAAAGTCAATTGAAATATACCCATAGTCAGGGATATCTTTCAGTCATTAAAACATCATGTGGGCCAGCAGATAGCATGGTGGTTCAGTGTCTGGATCCCGCATGGCCGGCTACGTGGATCAAATCCAGGACCAGCAGCTTAAACATGCCAGGCACGTGTACATGCATGCGCAAAATCCCAAGACAGAATGGAGGAAAAGGACAGCAGCACGACTATCCTCCTTGGAGGGTACTTCCTCACTTTCTCTCCTTCCTTCTGTCTTTGTCGCTGTCTCTGGCAAGTGCACACACCCTATAGTGAAAATTTTTAAAATAAATAAATAAATCATCTTGTTGGACTAACCCCGTAGGCTAGTGGTTTAGGGAGCCACATCCCACATGGCCAACTACTGCTTGAATTCTAACCTCAACAGCTTGAAAAACATGCTGGGTACGTGTGTATGTGTGTCCAAAATCCTGACAGGACAGAGAAATGAAGACAGGATTGCGGTGTGACAACACTCTATTTGGGGATACTTCCTTTCTCCTCTCCTTCTCTCTCTCTGTGTCTCTCTGTTTCTTTATATCTCTCTGGTTAGCACACATGCTTTTGTCAATTTTAAAAAAAAAGAAAGATGGGGCCAGCACCTGGCTGGTGGTTAAGGGCGCTGGACTCCCACATGGCCAACCACTGTTCAAGTCCTGGACCCAGCAGCTTGCTTTCTCAATTTCCCGCTCTCTCTCGCTCATACTCTGTCCCTCTCTAGTCAAATTTAAATAAATAAATAAATGAAGTTAAATAAAATCATTCTTTTTTTAAGAGAGATTTTACTATAGGACATATGTACTCATTAGAGAGACAGAGAGAGACTGAGAGGCAGAAAGCAAGAAATCACCCCACCCCAGGGGCATGGCTATGCCACAATCCCTTCTCCTCCATTCTCTCTCAGGATTTTGGACACACATGCACATGCACCCAGCATGAGTTTTAAGACACTAGGCCTAGGATTCGAATTGTGGTCAACTACATGGGAGTCTAGCAATGTAACTATTACACCATCTGCTGGTCCCAAAATAATTCTTTAAATAAGAAAAAGAATGTTGTAGTAGAAGACTTTAGAAAACCTGAGAAAATGTATATATTTCTATAAGAAAAGGTAAGCTATTATGTTCAAAGATATTGTATATAATAAAAGTATTACATGCAATATAGATATATGTTTTATCTCAAAAGGGATTATGTAACATACTTGTATCTAATAATGATTATTATTATTGTAACTAAGCTTTATTGAGATTTACCACTAAGCACTTTACATGTAGCATCTCATTTAATCTCCACAACAACTCTATGAAGTCAGGCACTGCTATTATACTAGTTTTTCAGATTAGAAAATAAAAACATAGACAAATTAAATGATTTTCTAAAGAATTTAGATGCTGCCAGCAGGAGGCGTGGTAGTTAAGGCACTGGAATTCCCACATGGCTGACCACAGTTTGAGTCCCAGACCTGGCAGCTTGCTTTCTCACTCTCCCCCTCTCTCTCTCCCTCTCTCTCTTTTTCTCTGTCTTTCTCTGGCAAAACTCATGTAAAAAATCATAATAAATAAATATAATAATTATTTTTTAAAAAATTTAGAAAGCTAGAAAGTAGCAGATCTAACAAATTAACCCAGAAAATTAGACTCAAGACATATATAAAATACACACACACATATATACATATACACATGTATGCATGTACTTATTTACATACGTATGCAGATACAGCATATACACATGGATAATTAACATACATAAGTCATACTCCAAAATATAAACATTTAGGTCAATAACTTCCTTTGTTATTTTTTGTACTCCATATTCCCTTAGTAAGCATATATTAATTGTAGAACTTAAATCTTAAACTTAAAAAATGATCTTTTCTATATCCTGTTAGCATGATTTGCTCTATGCAAAGAAATTCTCTAGTGTGTAATAGAAACTAATCTGACTCCTGCTTGGATGAATCTTCTCCAGCTTTCCCTAGCTACCCAAATGCCCTGTCTCTCCCTCCATGCCTCCGGTTTAGGATAGCCGAATAAGACATTTCAAGCCCCATCTCTTCCCTAAAGTCCTTTCAGCTGTTCTTTTTAAATTCCTGATGCACTTAGTGGATGGTGACACAGCACAGTATTTCATTGTTCTTAAATTATTTCCTGGGAATTAGCTTTGGTTCCTGCACTGGATGCCAAGTATTCTACATACTGGTACCATGTCTTGTCTTTTTGTTTTGTTTTGCTTTGCTTTGTCCCCACATACTCCCCATTGCTCCTCTCACTGGCCCAATAGTGAATTTCAAATAAATACTTAATTGCAGGTTGACAGATGTTCTTCAAGTAACATCCCTCTAGTATAATAGGTTCCTGAAAATTGTGCGTTTACTCAACAGAAGAGTGAACTGATTCTAGTGACGAAAATTAATATGCTGTAGAATGTGCTACAGGAAAGAGAAATTCAACTCAGTAGAGTGCATGTGCTCACCAGAGAGAGAGAGAGAAACAGAGACAATGAGAGGGAAAGTGAGAGATCACTCCCAGGAGGGTTGGCTATGCCACAATCCCTTCTCCTTCATTCTCCTCCCAGGAGCTTGGGCACACACACAAACACACACATGCACGTCTGGTGTGATTTTTAAGCCACCAGGTCTGGGACTTGAACCTCAGTTGGCCGTGTGGGCGTCCAGTGATGTAACTCTGTGCCATCTACTGGCCACATCTTAATCTTTTTACTTGCCAGAGGACATGTGTGCTTGCCACTAACATAAATAAGAATAACGTATCATCTAAAGATGATAGAGAGGTACACAACTAAAAGAACATTATAAGCTGCTATATATGTGTGCTTTTGTGTGCATGTTTGTGTGTGTGTGTGTGTGTGTGTGTGTGTGTGTGTGTTTTAACTTCCAGGTATGTAGGATAACTTCCTCAGTGTGGTAAAAAGAGATTTGAATCCTGGGAACCAGCAGTTAGCATAATGGCTATGTCGCTGGATTCCCACATAGTTGACCACGGTTCGCATCCTAGACCCAGTGGCTTAAAACTCACGCCAGGCACGTGTGCGTGCATGCCCAAGATCCCGAGAGGAGAATAGAGAAGGGATTGCAGCATGGCCATCCCCCCTGGGGGATTTCTCGCTTTCTGTCTCTATGTCCTCTGTGTGTCTGGCGAGCGCACGCGCCCTATAGCGAAAAACAAAAACAAAAACAAAAAAACTCTCTCAAAAAAAAAAAGAGATTTGAATCGTTTGTATCCAGTATTGCATCCTTCTCTCAAAACAAAACTAAGGGCACTGGCAGGTTGTGTGGTGGCTAAGGACAGTGGACTCCCACATGGTTGACTGAGGTTCGAGTCCCACACCTGGCAGCTTGCTTTTTCACTTAATCTTCCTCTCTCTCCCTCTCTCTCATTCTGTCCCTCCAAATAAATAAATAAATAAATAAATAAATAAATAAATGGATAAATAAAGTTAAATAAAATTATTCGTTAAAAATGTATATTTTATTACTTAACTCTTATTTTTATGAAACAAGAATAAACATAAAAACATTTTGTTTTAAAATTTAATATTTTAAATCCAGAGGGCTGGCAGGTGGGATGGTGGTTAAAGGTGCTGGACTCCCACATGGCCGACCACAGTTCAAGTTCTGGACCTGGTGGCTTGCTTTCTCACTTTCCCTCTCTCTCTTTCTCTGTCTCTCTGATCAAACTGGAAAATAATAATAATAAAGTTAAATAAAATAATTCTTTAAAAACGAATATGAATAGTTATAGTCAAAAAATAAAATGAAAATCTACTGTATAATATAAATAATATGAATGTACTTTAATGATAACATAACTGAATTACATAATAATGTAATGACATATATTTCATAGTCATCTCAACAATATTTTTAAATCTTGAAAAACTGGAAATAAATAAAATATTGAACGATAAGAGACAAATTCAACTGTGGTGAATACAACAAAATGAAATATAACACAATGAAAATGTGCATGAAGAATGTGTAATAGCTTAGAGAAATCCATGTTAAAAAGTTAATGGGCAGAAAGCCAGCATCAACAAGTTATCTCATATCCTCCCAAGCATATCTTTAAAGTACATATTGGAAAAAGACTGGAGATCAAAATGTCAAAATGTTAATAGTGTTATAAATGATAGAGTTATAAATGATTTCTCTATAGCTTACGAAACTTCTATACTATTTGTTATTGTTTACAGGAGAACTTTAAAAACATTCTCTCATTATAGATCCAATGAACAACTACAGAGTTTTTCACATCTTTTATTTCAGAGGCCATTCTTTTGAGAAGCAATTTCTGTCACATAATTTGAGATATTAACATAAAGGATGCTTCTCAGCTTATAATTTAACAGCTCACAAGAAGTACTTATTTTTCAAAAATATTTTAAAAATCACAAGCTTACTAGAAAATTACATTTTATCTCAGTTATAGTATCAATTACCATAATAATTTAGTGTATTGGGAGTGTATGTCCATGAGCCAAAATACACATATTTAATCAAAAGCATTCATTAGATCGCCATAGAACTCTATTTAAGTAAAGATCCAACATACATTTACATCCTCACTTTCTCTGATCCCGAAGCACTTCAAGCCAAATAAGATTAAATTTTTAAGAAATACAACTAGAAGTTCAAAGTTAAAACCTTAAATAAAAACTTAGGATACTGTTGTGAAAAACAACAGCATTATCCACTGTCTTACCGAAGATAGTTCATCACATCCCAGTAAAGTGTAGTAATCTTCAGTATCTTCCGACCTGTAATTCAGTATAGCATCCATTTAGTTTAGTAAATCAGCTTTTCTTCCCTGGGAAACCGGAGGCGCAGTGAGCTTTGAATTAATAGGAAAACCCCTTTAAATCTGAATTACAACAGCTCTTTCCAAACAGCAAAACTAGCTTCAAGGCTGGGCACAGTCAATAAGCCAGACGCCCTACACCTTTGTAAACGCTACCTCTCATTGGCTATTTACAGAAGAGAAAAGAATAGACCACGTGCTTAACCTCGCAGTGCTGCTTGGGATCTGTAGTTTGACTTTATGTAAGTGATGCATCTGCCCCCATTTGTCTTATGAGTTAATAAATACTGTCCAGAGAGCTGGCAGGTGGCCAACTGCAGTTCAAGTCACCCTGGACCTGGTGGCTTGCCTTCTCTCTCTCTCTCTCTCTCTCTCTCTCTCTCTCTCTCTTTCTCTCTCATTCACTCTTTCACTCTGTCCCTCTATGATCAAATTAAAATAAGTAAGTAAATAAAGTTAAATAAAAAATATTTTAAAAAAAAACAAAAATAGGGGCCGGCCGGTGGCGTGGTGGTTAAGGGCACTGGACTCCCACATGGCTGACCGTGGTTCAAGTCCTGGACCTGGCAGCTTGCTTTCTCACTTTCTCTCTCTCTGTCCCTCTGTGGTCAAATTAAGAAATATAAATAAATTAATTAAGTTAAATAAAATAATTCTTTAAATAAATACTGTCCATCTTACAAACTCCCCAAATTAATCATTTCTCTTCTTCCTATATTTTTATATTTTTTCCTTTAAAAAAAAAAGACAAGAAAATGTGAAGTTATATTTTAAAAAATCTAAAAATCTTAGGATTAGGTTCTTTTCTGAGTATTTATAATATTACATAATTTTGGGACTAGCAGATGGCGTAATGGTTATGTCACTGGACTCCCACACAGCCAACTGTGGTTTGAGTCCTGGCCCTGATGATTTCAAACACGAGCCAGGACGCATGCTTGGGTTGATCCTGGGAGGAGAACGGAGGAGAAGGGATTGCCCTGGGGTGATTTCTCACTCTCCCTCTCACTGTCTTTGTCTCTTTCTCTCCAGCAAGCCCGTGCACCCCAGGTATTCAGAAGTCTAATTGAGTATCACAAAATCTTGGTCAGAGTCACTGAAAAATAGTCTTTAAATAATTTGAAGTTGCTGCTATGAAATACAATTTGGTGGTTCTCAGAAAATAAGAGAGCTACCATGTGGTCCAACAATTCTACTTCTGAAATTGACACATGGACTTGAAAAGATATTTATAACCTGTGTTCAACACAGCATTATTCTCAATACCCTAAAGGTAGAGGAAACATGGGGGCCAGCAGGTGGCATGGTGGTTAAGGATGCTGGACTTCCACATGGTTGACCACAGTTCGAGTCCTGGACCTGGAGGCTTTCTCTCTCTCTCTCTCTCTCTCTCTCTTTTTTTCTCTCTCTCTCCCCTCTCTAGTCAAATGAAAATAAATAAAGTTAAATAAAAGAATACTTCAAAAAGAAAATAAAAACAAAAGATGGAATAAAAAGACTCCAGGATTCAAGAAAAATGAGATAAGACATAGCACTTTGAGAGAATAAAGAATACCATATCAAATTATTACTCACACTCTGTTATAGACATGTGAATTTATGCCCCATGAGCTACACTTACTAAAACTTACTTTCAAGGGGCCAGCAGGGGGAGTAGTGGTTAAGGCGCTAGACTCCCACATGGCCAATTGTAGTTCAAGTCCCAGACCCGGTGGTTTGAAACACATTGGGCACGTGTGTGAGTGCGCAAAATCCCAAGAGAAGAATAGAGGAGAAGGGATTGTGACGTGGCCATCCCCCCTGGGGATGATGTTCACAGCTACCTCACAAGGGTGATTTGAGGATTGAACAAGCTAACCTGAATTAACATGGCATCTGATGCCTAATAAAACACTATCATGTCACTTATTATTATCCTGGTCAGAAAATACTAAAGAGTGACTTAAGGAGGGAATACAATTGTTGGGGAAGTGATGTTGAAGGGGCGAGTTGATCAAGAAAGGGGAGAAAGGTGGCCTTGTCCCAGTGAAAAGGAGGGAAGGCAGTATAGGCCTGGCAAAGGCTCAGAAGGCACGGTGGCCAGGGTCCAGGTACCTAAACTTTCAAGGCAGTCATAGTAGAGAGCTTTTCTGATGATTTAGTTTTAAAAACTAAAGACTTTCCTGGCTACCCCTTCATGATTCACAGTAAATGACTGTCGTAAATAACTAGGACAATTTAGAGGTTTCTTTCATCCACAATTTGGCAAACATTAGACAATTTCAATAATTCAAACATTTGCTGAGTATTTCAGAGTTCTATTAAAGATGCTTGAGCTCTTGCAGGCGGCTTGCACTTGAACACAGACACCAGCACTACCTCACAATCACCACTAGAGGGACTAGAACCAAAGTAATCAAGTTTCGAGGTACAGTATTTCCTTTTCGCGATTCCTACCTCAACAGTACATTAAACATTTTTTGAAGTACACTTACTTTATACATTTAAAAAATTCTTAAAAATCTAAACCCTACTTGAAGATAAGAAACTAAAGAGTCCTACTGACCGGTTCCCAACCACGAAATAACCACTGTTAAGATTCTTGTGTATCCTACCAGATATTTTCAATTTATATGCAAATGAATGTTTATTGTTTTATTTAAATCCATGATTTGTCCCTCAATCACCACTCCAACTTAATCTTCTACCACTCTCCATGTGCTATGCAGACGATGTTTCAGAACTTCCAACTTCCAACCTCGTTCCAGCCTAGGGACCTTTGCTGTCACTGCTCTGTCTTCCTTGGACCACCCCCTTCTTCTAACCCTTCCTCACTTAAGTGTCAGCTCATCTGTCAGTTCTTTTTTTTTTTTTTTTTTTCACTATAGGGCGCGTGCGCTCGCCAGACAGAGACATAGAGACAGAAAGCGAGAAATCACCCCCGGGGGGATGGTCACACCGCAAGCCCTTCTCCTCCATTCTCCTCCCGGGATCCTGGGCACGCACGCACACACACCCGGTGTGAGTTTAAAGCCACCAGGACCGGGACGCGAACCGGGGTCGACTACGTGGGAGTCCAGCGACATAGCCATTACGCTAACTGCTGGTTCCCAATCTGTCAGTTCTTTAGAGAGACTTGTTTGTTTGTTTGTTTAATTTGCTATAGGGCACATGTGCTTGCCAGACAGACAGAGAGAGACATAGAGACAGAAAGCGAGAAATCACCCCCGGGGGGATGGTCACACCGCAAGCCCTTCTCCTCCATTCTCCTCCCGGGATCCTGGGCACGCACGCACACACACCCGGTGTGAGTTTAAAGCCACCAGGACCGGGACGCGAACCGGGGTCGACTACGTGGGAGTCCAGCGACATAGCCATTACGCTAACTGCTGGTTCCCAATCTGTCAGTTCTTTAGAGAGACTTGTTTGTTTGTTTGTTTAATTTGCTATAGGGCACATGTGCTTGCCAGACAGACAGAGAGAGACATAGAGACAGAAAGCGAGAAATCACCCCCGGGGGGATGGTCACACCGCAAGCCCTTCTCCTCCATTCTCCTCCCGGGATCCTGGGCACGCACGCACACACACCCGGTGTGAGTTTAAAGCCACCAGGACCGGGACGCGAACCGGGGTCGACTACGTGGGAGTCCAGCGACATAGCCATTACGCTAACTGCTGGTTCCCAATCTGTCAGTTCTTTAGAGAGACTTGTTTGTTTGTTTGTTTAATTTGGTATAGGTTGCATGTGCTCTTCAGAGAGAGAAGGAAAGTGAGAAATCACCCCCCGAGGGGGGCATGGCTGAACCACAATCCCTTCTCCTTCATTCTCCTTCTGGAATTTTGGGTACCATGTTTTTCAAGTCACTGGGTCAGGGATTCAAATCATGCCATCAGCCATATGGGATCCAGCTGCCTTTACCACTATGCCACCTAGCTGGTCTCAGAGAGGCCTTTTAGAGAGACTGTCAAGTAACTTCCCCAGTCTGAGTCATTCTCCACCACTATGTTTGAGATGACTTGGTTCATTTCTGTACTTGCTTACTTATTCACTACTAAAATGGAACTTCCGTGAGAGCAAGAGTCTTGGCTGTTTAGTTTACTCCCATATTCCCAGTGTCTGAAACACAAATTAAGAACTCAAATTCAAAAGTATTTGTTGGTTGAAAAAGTGAATGAAACAATGCTGTATGGGCCAGCCAGTGGCAGGTTGGGACAGCTGGTTTTCACTTAGACTATGCGGTTCAGCTCCTGATCCAGTGGCTTGAGAAAAATACCAGGTATTTGTGCTGTGTACACCAAATCCCTTTCATTTCAGTATTTAAAATAAACTTATGGATTTAGATTTAGAGGTGCCAGCAGGTGGCATGGTAGTTAAGGGCACTGGATTTGCACATGGCTGATGGTGGTTTGAGTCCCAGACCTGGTGGCTTGCTTTCTCACTTTCCCTCTCTTGCTCTCACTCTGTCCCTCTCTGGTCAAATTAAAATAAATAAATAAATGAATAAATAAAGTTACACAAAATAATTCTTATTTTAAAAGTCTTTTAAAAAAAGATTTAAATTTAGATTTTGGGGGCCAGCTGGTGGCATGATGGTTGAGGTGCTGGACTCCCACACAGCCAACTGTGGTTCGAGTCCCAGCCCTGATGATTTCAAACTCAAGGCTGGACAATGTGCTTGGGTTGATCCCAGGAGGAGACCGGAGGAGAAGAGATTGCCCTGGGGGTGATTTCTCACTTTTCCTCTCACTGTCTTTGTCTCTTTCTCTCCAGCAAGCCCGTGCACCCCAGGTATTCAGAAGTCTACTTGAGTACCACAAAATTTTGGTCAGAGTCACTGAAAAGTAGTCTTTAAATAATTTGAAGCTGCTGTTATGGAATACAGTTTGGCAGCCCTGGACCTGGTGACTTGCTTTCTCACTTTCTCTCTCTGTCTCTCTCTGGTGAGCACACGTGCCTTACAGCAAAATTTTAAAAATAATAAAATTTAGATTTTGGTACCTTCCAAACCCCAAGTCACACCAGGGTGAGAGCTCGGGCCTGGAAGCAACCCATGTCCCCAACCCCTGTTTTTAGAGTCTGAGGTGGAGGGACAAGGCTGCTCTGGGTATAACCCTCCTGCAGCTCAATTCCTTCCCCTTGACCATGCCCTGAGTTTCCTTTGAGTGTTTGCAGATTAGCTTTCTTGCCGTTCACTTAGTTACGGTTTTATGTCTCCTATACTAGCCACCTAGTCTAGCCTGAGAGGGTAAAAATGAATGAGAGAAAAACAACCCCAAGGCTTGACTAGAGAATACGGTAACTAGAAAGAAGGTCGAAGATTTGAGTGACATAACTATAACACAGTTCCTTCCCTTGAGTCTACTTTTATATGTGGACAAGGTTTTCTCAGAGCTGATTTGATGCTGAATCTGCTTCATCCTAGTAGTAACTAGTATTCCACTAATTGGAAAAATATATATTCTAAAGTTCCTAGATTTTATCAGTGGATAAATGGTGAGAGTTTTTTCTCTTTTTCTTTTAATTTGCTATGGGGCATGTGCACTTGTGTGTGTGGAGGGATGAAAATGAGAAAGTATCTCCCAGGGGAGATGACCACATTCTCTGCCCCTCTCCTTCATCCTCCTCTTGGGATATTGGACACAATGCACAAGCACACGCACACACCCCATGTCTCTCATGTCCCCAGGTCCAGGACTCAAACTGCACAGTTGGCCACCATGCCACCAGCGAGCCCTATTATTATTATTATTTTAATTGCTCCAGAGTATGTGGGCTCACCAGAGAGAGAAAGCATACCCCAGTGCGTCGTGGTCATGACACAATCCCTTTTTCATTTCTCCATCCTATAGGAATTTGGCATATTGCATGCACATGTCCCTGGTGTGTTTCTCAAGCTGCCAGGGTAGAACTTGAGTTACGTGGTCAGCCATGTGGGATCTGGTTCCTTTAACCACTGGGCTACAGAGCCAGCCAAAGTACATCTTCTTTTATTCTTTTAAATACTGAAAGAAAAAAAAAAACCTCAACAGTTCATTTTAACTCATTTTATTTAACAATCTAGGAAGTTCACAGCTGTAAGCAGTCCCAGTGCAATTTCAGGTGCAAATGGGAATTTGGGAATCTTGGTGGAGATTTTAGTGCAGCGAACCTTACAGGAAAATACCAGCATAGTTTTGATGGCATATGTGAAGGGCTCTCTCTAAAATTGACCTCGTTGGTTTTGTTCTCAGCAAACTGACCTGGGCCACTCAATTTGGCTTTTATTGTTCCTGATGTAGTACATGTTCTCTTTTTACAACAAATTCATGACCATCTGAAGATATATGGCATCAGAGCCTTCACAGCCACTGTAAGTTTTCTCTTCATCCAGTAGGCTTATTTTTTCATTTTTTTTTTAAAGAGGTTTTTGCCTTAGGGTATATGTACTGGGGGGGAAGGGGGTGAGTGAGAGAGAGAGAGATGGTGAGAGGGAAAGTAAGAAATTACCACTTCCCCCCAGGGGAGGATGGCAATGTGCAGTCCCTTCTCCTCCATTCTCCTCCTGGGATCTTGGGCATGCATGCACACATACCCTGCTTGAGTTTCAAGCCATCGGATCTGGGACTCAAACCATAGTTGGCCATGTGGGAGTCCAGCAACATAACTACTACACCATTAGGTTCTTATGACCTTTATTTTTGCTTCTATAGCAACTTTAGTAGTTTTTCATCAGCCCAGTAGCCTCTACAATGGAGTCCCCATGTGCACCACAACCTCTACTCCAGGGCCAACTCCCCTACATCCCAGTTTTCCCCCCATGAGTTCCAAGGCAGTTTAAAAATTCTGTCTTGATTCAAAGTTACACAAAAATTCTAAAATGTCTTATAATATTTAAAAACATTTTCATCAGAGGGTATATGTATCTGCTGGAGAGAGAGAGGGAAAGTGAAAAAGCACCCTGCATGGGGAATGGTTACACTCACTGGGGTGTGCTTTCTCTCTCTCTCTGATGAGCACACATACTCTGGAACAATTTAAAAAATAATAATAGGTTGGGACCAGCAGTTGATGTAATGGCTATGTCACTGGACTCCCAGATATTTCTCTGTGGTTTGAGTCCCAGACTTGGCGACTTAAACTCACACTGGGCGTGTGTGCTTGCATCCCCAAGATCCCGAGAGGAGAATGGAGGAGAAGGGATTGCGGCGTGGCCATCCCCCCGGGGAGGGGTGATTTCTCGCTTTCTGTCTCTCTGTTTTTCTCTGTCTTTCTGGTGAGCGCACACACCCTATAGCAAAAAGCTCTCCAAAATAATAATAGTAATAATAATAATAATAATAGGGCTCACTGGTAGTGTGGTGGTTAAGGTGGCTGGATTCCACACGGCCAACTGCACAGTTTGAGTCCCGGACCTGGGGACTTGAGAGACATGGGATGCCTGTGCTTGTGCTTGCGCATTGTGCCCAATATCCCAAGAGGAGGATGAAGGAAAGGTTACACCCTCTTCCTCCATTTATCTTTCTTTTCAGGATTTTGGGCACTGACACACACATGCCTGGTTGTCTTTCAAGCTGCCAGTTTTAGGACTTGGACCACACAGTTGGCTAGGTGGGATTTAGCCACCTTAACCACCACACTGTGATTGTTTTTTTTGTTTTTTTTGTTTTTTTTTTGCCATAGGGTGCATGCACTTGCCAGAGAAGGACGGAGAGAGGGAAAGTGATTACACCCACCCCCACCCCCAGGAGAGGTGGTCATGCTGCAATGCATTCTTCATTCCCCTATAGAGATTTGGGGCACACGTGCACACACGTGCTCAGTGTGATATTCTTTCTTTCTTCCTTTCTCCCTTTCTTTCTATTCTCTCTCTTTTTAATATTTGTTTAATTCCATTTGTTATTATTATTATTTTTAATTTGACCAGGAAGAGACAGAGAGAGAGAGAAAAGGAAAGTGAAAAAGCAAGCCGCCAGGTCTGACACTTGAACCATGGTCAGCCATGTGGGAATCCAGCGCCTTTACTCACCACCCCACCTGATGGCCCCCCAGTGTGATTTTCAAGCTGCTGGTGTGGTTCTTAAACCATAAAGTCAGCCATGTTGGATCTAGAACCTTAAGCACCAAGCCTCCTGCTGGTGCCAGTATTTTTATTTTTGTACTTTTTCATTTAGATTTTCAATATACCTGGAATTGATTATTGTACATAATGTGAGGTTGGAATCTGTATTTGTATTTTTTGGTTCTGCCGATACCATTTTATTAGTATGCAAAGAGTTGATACTAACTCCTCTACTACACTACCTATAAACATGAAGTAGATATTGAAACTATAAGGCCAATTTATTAGTTTGAAAGTGTAGAACTGGCCCTGTAGCCTAGCAATTGAAGGAGTTGTGTCCCACTTGAACAACTGTGACTCAAATCTCAGCCCTGGTAGCTTGAAAAACATGCCAGGTGCACATATTAGTGTGCCCCAAACCTCAACAGAGAAATAGAGGAGAAGGGATTTTCGACATGACCATAGCGCATTAGGGGTTACTTTTTCCTTTTCCCTCTCTCTGCCTCTGTCTTCTCTGATGAGCATATGTGCTCTCTGGCAATTAAGGGGGAAAAAATGGCAAGTCACTCAGAATATTAATGTTGACGCTTTGAAACATTTTCTTCTTCATAGGAAATTCTATATGAGAAGCCAAATTACTATTGAAGACTGCTTATGGGGCTTGGGATTAGAAAACAAGTTAAAGGGTCAGCAGGTGGCTCGGACCTGAAGGCACTGTATTTCACATGGCCAACTCCAGTTTGAGTCTCAGATCCAGGGCTTGAAAAATCACACCAGGGTGCATATGTGTGCACCCAGGATTCAGAGAGGAGAATGGCAGAGAAGGAATTATGGCATGGCCATCCCTCCTAGGGAGGTGATTTCTTATTTTCCCTCTCTCTTTATCTCTCTCTGGTGAATGCATGTGCCCTGTGGCAAAAACCTAAATAAATAAATAACTTTAATGACTGGTGTTTAAAGTCTAATATAATCCAATGCACTCTGTCAAATAAAGTACCAGAAATCTCATGTCAAGTTTCACTAACTTTCTCATCTGAACTGTGTTGGAGACAAATTGCCAAGTTCTTTGTTGTTGTTTTGTTTTGTTTTCATAATCTATGTAAACTATCCTCCTTCATTCAAAAATTATTATTATTATTTTTTGGAGAGGCTTTTGCTATAGGGCATGTGCACTCACTAGAAAGACAGAGACAGAGAGACAGAAAGCAAGGAATCACCCCCAGGGGCTGGCCATCACAATCCCTTCTCCTCCATTCTCCTCTCAGGATTTTGGGCACGCATGCACATGCGCCCGGCGTGAGTTTAACCTCCCAGGTCCGGGACTCAAACCGCGGTCAGCTATATGGGAGTCCAGAGACATAGCCATTATGCTAACTGCTGGTCCCCCTCAAAAATTATTTTTAATTTAAATTTTGCCAGAGGGCATGTGTGCTTGCCAGAGGGACAGACAGAAAAAGAGGAAGAGAGAGAAAATACCTCCCAATGGGGTGTGGTCACAGCAAGGAGCCCCTTCTCCTCTATTTTTCTATCCTGTTGGGAACTCAGACACACATGCCTATGCAACCAGTATGTTTTTCCAACCACTGGCTCTGGGATTCAAACCATAAGACTGTCCATATGGGATCCAATTCCTTTAAGCACCAGTCTTGGGGGTCATCGATAATTTCTTTATTGAAATCTTTACTGAGATTCTGCATTCACTTTTTCATTGTTCATTTACTCAATAAATACATGTGCCAGTAACTGCAGTATAATGTTGATGATATGAAAGTGAACTTGAGGCAACTCATTCCTTTTTTTTTCCTGCTGTAGTTGGGAGGCACAGTCCATTGAACTAAGAAAAACAGTAAGTTAGTGAGGTAATGTACTCATGATCTACTGGACAAGGAGTAGGATCACTCGTTTTAAAGACAGACACACACAGCCAGCAGATGGCATAGTGGTTAAGGATGCTGGACTCCCACATGGCTGACCAAGGTTCATGTCCCAGACTTTCTCTCTCTCTCTCTCTTTCTCTGTCCCTCTCTGGTCAAATTTAAATGAATAAATAATTCTTTAAAAAAAAAAAAAAGACAGACTTGCTTTCTCATTTTCCTTCTCTCTGTCTGTCTGTCTCACTCTGTCCCTCTCTGGTCAAATTAAAATAAAATAAATAAAAGGGTAACAAATACTGGACAGCCACATATATTTATTTTGATTTAAGAAGTGTTTCTGGGGCCAGCAGGTGGCGTAATAGTTAAGACTGTACACTCCCACATGGTTGGTTGTGACTGGAGTCCTGGACCTGGTGGCTTGAAACTCACACCAGGCACATGTGCATGTATACACAAAAACCTGAGAGGAAAATGGAGAAGAGATTGCAGTGCGGCCACCCCCCTCCCCTGGGCAGTAATGTCTCACTTTCCCTCTCACTGTCTCTCTCTGTCTTCCTCTGGTGAGCCCACAGGACTTAAGGCAAAAACCTTAAAAAAAAAAGTAGTTTGGGCCAGCAGGTGGTATGGTGGTTAAAGGTGCTGGGTTCCCATAGCTGATCATGGTTTAAGTCCCAAACCTGGCGGCTTGCTTGCTTGCTTTCCCTCTCTCTCTCTCTGATCAAAATAAAAAAAATGATAACAACAAATGGAATTAAATAAATAATTCTTTTTTTTAAAAAAAGTGTTTCTGGGTTGGCACCATAGCATAGAGGTTAAATACAGTATAGAGGGACCCAGAACCCACATGGTTGACCATAATTTCAATCTTGGCCTAGTGGTTTGAAAAACACACTAAGTGCCTGTGCACAGTTGCCTAGGATCCTGACAGAACGGAGAAATGGAGAAGGGACTGCCTGTGACCAGGCACCACTGGGGCGGGGGCTGCTCTCTCTCTCTCTCTGCCTTATATGTACATGTGACCTCTGGCAATGAAAAAGAAAACTGTACTTCCAGAATTATTTTGCACAAATATAACCAAATAGGTATATATGGGGGCCAGCAGGTGGCGTGGTGGTTAAAGGTGCTGAACTCCCATATGGCCAACCGTGGTTCAAGTCCCGAACCTGGTGCATAACTCCTCCCTGCTTTTTTTTGTTGTTGTTGTTTATTTTTTAGTTTGTGATATAGACACATGCACTTGCCAGAAAGAGAGGGAAAGCAAGTAAGAAATTATCCTCCCCACAGGGATGATGGCCATGCTGTCATTCCTTCTTCTCCAGTCTCCTCTTGGGATTTTGGGCATGCATGCAATTGCAATCAGGTGATTTTCAAGCAGGTAATGTGGAATTCAGTGCCTTAATCTCCATGCCACCTGCTAGCCGCCTCCTCCCTTTGGTTTCACAAATAGCACCGTACCATATACATGGTTCTACATCTTGCATTGTGCAGCTAAGAGAGCATTCCATATGAGAACTCAAAGAAGTTCTTCATTAAAAAAAAAAACAACGGTCATGTATTGGGGGCCAGCAGACGTTGTGGTAGTTCAGGGTGCAGTCTGAGTCCTGGACCTGGTGGCTTGCTTTCTTACCCCACTCCTAGGGGTGATGACTACACTGCAATCGCTTCTCCTTCATTCTCCTCTAGGATCTTGGGCATGCACACGCACGCGCTCAGCGTGAGTTTAAGCCACTGGGTCTGAAACTCAAATCGTGGTTGGCTACTTGTGAGCTCAGCAACATAGACATTACACTACCTGCTGGTCCCAAATAAAATAATTCTTTAGAAAATGTTTGTGTAGAATGAAAAGTTCATTTTAAAGTCTACCAATGCTAAAATAATTACAGGAAGATCAAGGACATGAAAAACTAAATTCGGGAACCAGCAGTTGGCGTAATGGCTATGTCGCTGGACTCCCACGTAGTCAACCGCGGTTTGTGTCCCGGACCCGGTGGCTTAAAACTCAAGCCGGGCGCGTGTGCGTGCGTGCCCAAGATCCCGAGAGGAGAATGGAGGAGAAGGGATTGCGGCGTGACCATCCCCCCTGGGGGGTGATTTCTCGCTTTCTGTCTCTATGTCTCTCTCTGTCTGACTGGCGAGCGCACACGCCCTACAGTGAAAATCTCTAAAAAAAAAAAAGAAAAAAGAAAAACTAAATTTGAACTTCATTATAAGCCACAAGGACTAGGAAACATTTTTTTTTAATTTAGTTTTTATTTTTATTTTAAAATTATTATCATCATCTTTAATTTGGCCAGAGAGAGAGAAAGGAAAGTGAGAAAACAAGTAAGAAAGCAAGCCACCAGGTCTAGGACTCGAACCACAGTCAACCATATGGGAGTCCAGCACTAGGCCCCAGTAGGAAATGATTTTACATTCAGATGAGTAGTTCTCAGCCACTGGTAGTCATAGGTGTAGTCTAAAGTTTTTCTTTTCTTTCTTTATTTTTTTACATACAATTCCTGTCTCATGTATCCTAT
This sequence comes from Tupaia belangeri chinensis, assembly GCF_000334495.1. NCBI lineage: Eukaryota > Metazoa > Chordata > Mammalia > Scandentia > Tupaiidae > Tupaia > Tupaia belangeri. The sequence goes on along the minus strand of NW_006159730.1, from coordinate 2,887,758 downwards.
CTCCATGGATACCACATCTCTGACCTTTCAGCCACTAGGATGATAATGATCTCATAACATTTCTTGTACTTAATAAACATCCAAAGTGTCACTGTTGTACACTAAGTATAAATGAAATAAATGAATAAGTAATAGAGTCCCTAAGCTCATACACATCTTTTTATTATGGTGGGATACTGGCTAACATTTTGTGAGTTAAATTCCACAAATATGGTTGCAAATCAGTTTATGAAATATTTTGTAGGCTGAGACAGATAAAGTGGCAGGTGGTATGGTGGTTAAAGCACTGGACTCCCACACTGTTGACCATGGTTCAATCCCAGGCCTGGTGGCTTGCTTTGTCACTTTACCCCTCTCTCTGGTCAAATTTTTAAAATAAAAATAATAAATCAAATAGAATTTTTAAAAATTCTTTTAAAAAAGGGCAGGGGAGACAGAATAGGGCCAAATATGTCAACCAGGAGTGAGGTTACAATTTGGTCTGCAACTGGTAGAGTATGGGAGGGAAAGAAGATTTGGTCATTGATTGAAGAGGTCATCAAATTGAAGGAAGACTTCAAAATTGATTTTATAGCTTCTAAGATTAGAGATTGTCGATTTCAGAACTTAATTGACCAGTTGTAAGAGGGAAATTCTGTTTAATTTGAGGAACAAAGAATTTGGAATGTAGACAGGACCTTAGAGATACATTTCCAACACTCTCAATTTGTTAAGAATATAGAAAGAGAGAGTTTGGGGTCAGCAGGTGGCATGGTGGTTAAGGCGCTGGAGTCCCACATGGTTGCCCATGGTTCAAGTCCCGGACCTGGAGGCTTGCTTTCCTACTTTTCCTTTATCTCTCTGGTCAAATTAAACAAATAATAATGATGATAATAAATAAAATAAAATACTTCTTAAAAAAAAAAAAGAGTGCTTATGTTGATTGCCCTAAGGTCACACAGGTAACTGATTTGTCATAACCAGGACCAATGCTAAACTTAAGAGATGGGGTACAGGGGACGGATACGCTGTGCTCCAGGCAGAAGTCTTATGAAGTGTTGGCTCTAGATCTACCATGTATTACATAGGTCCTTAGTTAAGGATATGTATGGAGTGACAGAGTCCCAGAACCTCAAAAAATTCAAGGTGATGGGACTTCAAGTAGGGAAGAAACTAAAGTTTCTGAGCCCTCTACCCCTCACTTTATAAACACCTGGCTATCTCATTTAATCCTCATCATAACCCTACAAAATAAGGGTTATGATGATAATGGTGGTGGTAGTAGTAGTAGTAGTAGCAGCAATAATAAAAGTTGCTACTTCAGACACAAGAATACACGGGTTTAGAAAACTACTCAAGCTAGAAGGGAAGGATCCCTAATCTTAATCAAACGCGTATGTGCACGGGGAGCAAGTTCTGTTCCTTTCATGTATTCTCCAAACTGCCTGTTTTGACTCAAAACACTCATCCTACACATAAGAAAACTGAAACCCAGAGGAGAGAATTTCATTCATTTCGGGAAAAGGGAGACCCAGAAGAAAATCAGCTGATCCTCAACTGTCCAGGTTAAAGATTTACCAGAGCGAACACAGGCCTTTAAGGATTTGACAATCTATACCATCCTACCAGTGATGGTGAGAGGAGAAAAACTGACTAAGGAGAGGAGCAATGCGGGGAGAGAGGAGATAGAGGTGTCAGAAGGGTCTGAGCAAGGTGGGGGGTGGGGGCAGCTGCAATTTTGCCTCCACTCCTATTCATTAACATCAGCGAACACGCGCCTAAACCAGCATCAACTATCAGGCGCTAAGTTTTAACTTTTAGCTAAATCTAGGCAAGACAAAGGCAAGTCAGGTGTACAAGCAGAAGTGAAAACTCGCAGTGCGACCCAGAACTTGAGCCATCTGGGCGGCAGTGATTTGAGGACCGTTCTAGAAGTTCAGAAAGCGGTGGACGGCGAGCTCGGCTGCACAACACGCCTACCGCCGAGGGGTGGGGCCAGAGGCCGACAGGACTGCGTTTCCTCCCGGCCCCAGCAGAGCCGGAGCCGCCCGGGCCTCCGCCCGCCACGTGACCCGGCGTGTTGTGGTCCGGCCCGCGTGGGTGGCGGGAGCCGCAGGGGGGGGGGGGGGGAGGAGGGGGGGGGGGC
>NW_006159730.1:2884530-2885066 GCF_000334495.1 Tupaia belangeri chinensis | reverse complement strand
CGGCGGACTTCCTTCGCTTCCTTGCCTGGGTCCGCGGCTCGCCTGGGCGGCCTTTCGCTTTGCGCAGCCGCCAGGTCTGGAGGCACTCGCAGTTGCCTTATAAAATAAGTTTTCTCCCCTTCCTACTCTTTTAGCAAATTGCTTTCTTTGAAGATTTTTTTTTTCTTTCTTTGCTTTTCCTCTCCCTTCCCCAGTACACTTAAGTCTCCAACTTTTGGCTGTCCTGTTGGTCGACCTTTTGCAGTGGCTTTTGCAAACTGACACCTGTACAATTTACTTTTTTTTTTTGAGTCTGTATTTTCAGGCTTCAAGTTAATACATTTTGAAAAGAACAGAATTTTCCCTAATGACATAGCCTGCAAAATTTAAGAGGATAGCTGTTTTTAAAGATAATTACCCTTTTGTGGTGAAATTAATAGTGAGCATAGGAAAGTGATAGACTTTAGAGAACTTTATATGAGTATTATTTTTCTTCTAACCATGTTTTTTTTTTTTTTTTTTTTTTGGGGGTTTTTGTCTATGGGGGCAGTGGCTCC
>NW_006159730.1:2877309-2884386 GCF_000334495.1 Tupaia belangeri chinensis | reverse complement strand
GCGAACCCAGGTCGACTACATGGGAGTCCAGCGACATAGCCATTACGCTAACTGCTGGTCCCCTAACCATGTTTTTATAATGGTTTTTGGATTAAGTATAATTTCACATATGTGTGTATATCCTTGAAACATAAATTGACATTTTTCGCAAACTGAGGGAGATACCACACTTAAGGGATACGTATTTTTTGTAAGAATTACTTAATTTTATTTATTACTACTTTTTAAAAATCTTTATTCATTCATTTATTTTAATTTGACCAGAGAGAGAGACAGTGAGAAAACAAGCCACCAGGTCTGGGACTCGAACCGCGGTTGCCCATTTGGGAGTGTCAGCACCTTAACCACCACGCCATCTGCTGGTCCCCCATTATTACTACTTTTTTAATTTGCTATAGGACTTGTATGCTAACCAGAGAGAGACAGAGGGGGAAAGCGAGAAAGCAAGCTTCCAGATCAGTGACTGGAACTATGGCCAACCATGTGGGAATCCAGAACCTTAACCACCACACCACCTACTGGCTCTGAGGTCCATTTTTATAAAAATAATTATTTAATTTTATCATCATAATTTTTTTTAAAAGTTGGACTAGAGAGATACAGAGACACATAGAAAAAGAGAGAAGTAAAGTGAGAAAGCAAGCCACCAGTCTGCAACTCAAATGGTGGTCGTCCAGTGCCGTAAGCCCTATGCCCCCTACCGACCTTGGTCGTGTTTTTGATATGACGAATTTCTATTCTAGATGGGTATGTGTCTTTATTGATATTTGTGTTAGTGGACCATTTGACCATTTGTTTATAAGTTAATGTGTATAGTGTTGGCAAATGGTGTGGTTAAGGCTCCTGGACTTCCACATAGCCTACCATGGTTCGAGCCTGGATCTGGTAGCTTGCTTTCTCACTTTCCCTCCCTCTGGTCAAATTAAATAAATCAAATCAAATTAAATTCTTATTTTTAAAGAAAGTTAATGTTGGGACCAGCAGTCAGCGTAATGGCTATGTCGCTGGACTACCATATAGTTGACCGCAGTTTGAGTCCCGGACCCCGCGGAGTCCTGGACCCCGCGGCTTAAACTCACACCAGGCACGTGTGCAGGCTCATGTGAGTGTGTGTTCTAGATCCTGAGATTAGAATAGAGGAGAAGGAATTGGGGCGTGATCATCCTCCCTGGAAGATGATTCTTGCTTTCAGTCTCTCTGTGTCTCTCTTTCTAGTGAGCGCACATGCCCTATAACAAAAACCTCTCCAAAAAGAAAAAAGTTAATGTTGGCAGGGGGCATGGTGGTTGGGACGCTGGATTCCCACATGGCAGGCTGCGATTTGAGTCCCACACCTGGCGGCTTGCTTTCTCAATTTATTTCTCTGTCTCTGTCAAAGTTTAGGGGGACCGATTGTGTCCTCCTGAACAGGTAACATTTGTGTCATTGGATTCCCACGTAGTTGACCACAGTTCGAGTCTTGGACCAGTGGCTGAAACTCATGCCAGGCATGTGTGTGTGAGTTCCCAAAATCCTGAGAAGAGAACTTAGAAGGGATTGTGGTGTGTCCATCCCCTCTAGGGTGTGATTTCTTGCTTTCTGTTTCTGGCAAGTGCATGTTCCCTGTAGTAAAGTCTCTCTTAAAAAAAATTCTTTAAAAATCAAAAAGGGAAAGTTAATGTGGGGTGGCCAGTAGGTGGTATGGTGGTTAGAGCACTAGAGACTCCCACATAGGTGACTCTGATTCGAATCCTGGACCCGGTCACCTGATAATCACATTGGGTGATCTATACATGCCCAAAATCTCAAGAGAATGGAGAAGAAGAGACTGCAGAGTGGCCATCACTCATTGCCCTGTGTGTGTGTGTGTGTGTGTGTGTGTGTGTGTGTGTGAGAGAGAGAGAGAGAGATCTCACTTTCCGTCCCTCTGTCTGGCTCTTTTTCTCTGCTTAGCACATGGACCCTCTGCTAAGAACCTAAAAAAGGAGCCATTGGATGGCATAGTAGTTTGATCGCTGAACTCCCACATAGTTGACCGTGCGTCGGGTCCTGGGCTTGGTGACTTGAACTCAAGCCAGGCGTGTGAGTGTGTGTATGTGTGTATGTAGATGCATGCCCAAAATCCCAAGAGCAGATTGGAAGGTAAGGGATTGTGACATGGCCATTCTCCCTGGTGGGTGGTTTCTTGTTTTCTGTCTCTTTGGCGAGCATAGGTGCCCTATAGCAAAAAGCTCTCCAAAAAAAAAAAATTAAAAAAAAAAGTGTGAGGCCAGCAGATGGCATGGCATGGTGTTTAAGGCACTGGACTCCCACATGGTTGTCTGTGGTTCTAGTCTGGGACCTGGCTCTTGAAAATCATGCTGGGTCAGGGTGCATGCCTTTGTGTATGCCAAAATCCCAAGAGGGGAATGGAGAAGAGATCATGGTGTGGCCATCATCCCGGAGTGATTTCTCACTTTCCAGATTCTCTCTCTGTCTCCCATGAGTGCACACACCTTATGACAAAAAGACTTAAGAAAAAAAAAAGTTAATGTATGTTATAGGAACTGGATTAGTAACACATCCCATTTTCAAGAAACAGACTTTAATAGGGAAAATGAATAATGTTAAGATATCTTAGCACGTATGAGATCAGCAGTTCACGTAATGGCTATGTCGCTGGACTCCCATGCAGTTGACTGCAATTTGAGTTCCAGACCCCGTGGCTTAAACTCATGCCGCATGTGTATGCCTGCGTGCCCAATATCCCAAGAGGAGAATGGCGAAGGGATTGTGGCATGGCCATCCCCCCTGGGGGGTGATTTCTCAATTTCTCACTTTCTGTCTCTCTGTCTTTCTGGTGAGCACACGTGCTCTATAGCAAAATCTTCTCCAAAAAGATCTTAGCGTGTTTAGTATTATATGAGAAGTGTGAGCTGCTATGTTTTATTTGTACTTTTTAAAAAAATTATTTTATTTAACTTTATTTATTTTAATTTGACCAGAAAGGTACAGTGAGAGAGAGAGGGAGGGAAAATGAGAAAGCAAGTCACCAGGACTGGGACTCTAACCATGGTTGAACATGTGGGAGTCCAGTGCCCTTAACCACCATGCCACCTGCTGGATCCTGAACTATTTTTTGATACAAATTCTATTTTGAGAAATTTTATAAACTATTTTTGTGATTGATGACTTTAGTCCAGCTAGATTACTGTTTTTTTGTTCTGATTTTTTTTTTTTAAGTTCTTTTTGGAGAGGTTTTTCCTGTAGGGCACATGTGCTTGTCAGAAAGAGACAGACAGCGAGAGATCAACCCCAGGGGGATGGTCACACCGCAGTCCCTTCTCCATTCTCCTCTTGGGATCTTGGGCATATATGCACATGTGCCCAGCGCGGGTCTGGGACTCAAACCACAGTTTTATGTCCAAGGCAAACATATACCTTCAACAAGGTCTTGATGATGCTATCCACCCCCAGCCAGCCCTGGAACATGGATGTGGATGACACAGGGAGGTCTTCAGACTCCAATCTGTAATCTCCCCATGTGGGTTCCCTTGAACAGCATTGAGCTTTACCACTGTGTGACTATCTACATCATTTTTAATTTTTGTTTTTAATTTGCCAGAGGACATCTGTGCTTGCCAGAGAAAGTACCTACCAGTGGAACATGGTTGGTCATGCCTTAATCTCTTTTCCTCCATTTTGTGATCTTGTTGGGCAGGGGTGCTTAGATTTAAACTGCAGTTGGCAGGGGACCAGCAGGTGGCATGGCGGTTAAAGCACTGGGCACTCCCACATGGCCAGCCACAGTTCGAGTCCTGGACCTCATGGCTTGCTTTCTCACTTTCTCTCCTCTGTGTGTTTCTGGTCAAATTAAAATAAATGAATGAATAAATAAAATTAAATAATTCTTTAAAAAAACATAACTGCAGTTGGTCATGTGAATTTGACTATCTTAACCATTAGGGTATGGGCTGCCCGTTTTTTTTTTTTAATTAAAGAATTATTTTATTTAACTTTATTTAAATTTGATGAGAAAATGAGAAAGCAAGCTGCCAAGTCCAGGACTCGAACTGTGGTCTGCCACATGGGAGTCCAGCGCCCCTAACCACCATGTCACCTGATAGCCCCTTGGGTTTTTAAGCAGGCTTACTTATATTTATGTTTTGATGTACTGAAACATCTAGATTTTGAGCAGCATCGCTAAAGATGAGGAAACTGGGGACTAGCAGATGGCGTAATGGCTTACATCACTGGACTCCCATGTAGCTGACTGTGGTTCGAGTCCATGACCTGGTGGCTTAAACTCACCCCGGGTATGTGTGCGTGAATGCCCAAGATCCCAGGAGGAGAATGGAGGAGAAGGGATTGCAATGTGGTCATCCCCCCTGGGGTGGGGTGATTTCTCACTTTCTGCTTCTCTCTCCTTTCTGGCGAGTACACGCGCCCTATAGCAAAAATCTCTCCAAAAAAAAGAATTAATGAAGAAATTGTTTCTGTGAACTGCTCAAGCTGATACCATAAGCATTTAAAACTTCTTTTCCTCTAGTTTGCTATAGGGCATATGCACTTGCTAGAGAGAGATACTGAGAGAAAGATAAAGTAAAAAAGTACTTCTCAGGAGGGATGGCTATGCTGCTGTCCCTTCTTCATTCTCCTGTTGGAATTTTGGGCATTCACACACATGTGACCCATGTATTTCCCGAGCTGCAGGTCCAGGACTCAAGTTGTGCAGTTAGCCATGTGGGATTCAGGTACCTGAATGCTACTGGCTGGCCCTGCCTTTTTTTTTTTTTTTTTTTTAAACTTAGAGGGTTGTGTATTCTCTCCCTGGAAAGAGATGAGAAAGTTCCTCCTATGAGAGATGGTCACAGTACAATATCTTTTCCTCCATTACTCCCTCTTATGATTTTGGGCACACATTCAAATGCACCCACAGTGGTTTTTCAACCCACCAGATTAGGGACTGACTGCATAGTCGACCATGTGACCAGTTGGCCTTAAGCACCACACCAGCAGCTGGTCCTGTTAGACATTTTCTTTTTTTAAGACAGCAATGCCATTTTTCTTTAATTTTATTTCTTTATTGTTATTCTTCCATTTGTCCAGAGAGAGACAGGGGCAGGGGAAGGAGAATGAGAAAGCAAGCCGCCAGGTCCAGGACTTGAACTTCAGTGGGCCAGCACCTTTAACCACCATGCCACTGCCAGCCCCCATTAGGCATTCTTTACGTAGGCATTATAAATCTTAAATGCTTTATATGATGAAAATTCATTGTACACTGTTGCAGGTCTTGGGACGTTTTAGATATAGATTGTTTCAGCAGTCTTGAGTTACTTTTGGTTTCTTTTGCAGATAATCTTCTGTTTGGTGATGAAATTATCACCAATGGTTTTCATTCCTGTGAAAGTGATGAGGATGATAGAGCCTCACATGCAAGCTCTAGTGACTGGACTCCAAGGCCACGGATAGGTATGGTTCAGAGCTGTGGAGCTATAGAAAGTAAATGCCTTTTTTCTATTTCTTTTTTTTTTTTTTTTTAATGGCAATTAAAAATTCTCTCCTTAACCTATTCAAGTTTTTAGGTGAGTGGTGAGATTTAATGTCAACATGATTTTTTTTTTTTTTTTTTTTAATGTCAGAGGGCAAGAGAGAGAGGCTCCCCCAATCATGCCTAGCTACTCCTGCAGTCCTTTTCCTCGAATATCAGAGGGCAAGAGAGAGAGGCTCCCCCAAACATGCCTAGCTACTCCTGCAGTCCTTTTCCTCCAGTATTCCATCTTGTCAGGATTCTGTCTTTCAAGACTTAAACCCTTGTTGGCCATTTGTAATCTATCTTCCTCTGTGTAGTGGAGCTCTGAGCTTCATGGCTGGCTCCAAGTGTCAGCTTTCCAAGGAGAGTCCGGCGATTCCTTCTGATTTTTGGCTTTTTAATTTTATTTGGAGAGAGAAACAACCTCACAGGATGCCATCACACTTGAGTCTCCTTTCCCCAGCCTCTAGTTGGTCAGGATCTGGGCACAAGTGCTTGGCATGTTTTCAGGCTAACCTGGGATTTGAATCTGTGGACATCTATGTGGTTTTCAGCACTGCAGTTCATTGTGCTACTGACCGTGCCACTAGGCTGGGCCAGTTTGTTCCACTTTTGTTTTAATTACCTTAGGCTGGCCTGAGGAAGCTGGCCTCTGCTGTTTCTCAAATAGGCACATCTTTCTTATACCTTGAATTCTTTCTTTCCACTCTTTGTGGAATGCACTTCCTCCAATTTATTGTGTCTTCCTTCCTCATTTAATATCTCCTCTTTATATTTTTTAGCTCTTAGAACTTACTAGTAGATTTTGTGTATCATATATATATATGTGTGTGTATATATATATATATATATATACATATATATATATATATAAAATTTTGACAGAAGACATGTGCACTTACCAGAGAGAGACAAAGAGAGAAAGCAAGAAAGCTCCCCTTCTCCCCATGGGGCACCGTAATGCGGCAGTCCTTTGGCCCCCATTTCTTTCTCTTTGGGATTTTGGGCACTTGTGCCTGGTGTGTTTTTCAAGCTGTCAGCCCTTAGACTTGAACTATTTGGTCATCCATGTGGGCTCCAGTCACCTGTTAACTGCCAGGCTACAGGTTGTCTTCTTACCTGTTTTTTAATTGTCATGTTTCTTGTGCTGCAACATATATTCCATGGGCCAGTCAGGTGGCATGGTGATTAAGGTGGCTGGATCCCACATGGCCAGTTACGCAGTTCGAGCCCAGTAACCGGTGGCTTTAAAACTCATGCTGGACATGTGCATACAAATCCAGTCTCGAGAGAATGGAGGAGAGGCGATTGCAGCGTGGCCATCCCTCGGCGGGGAGGGATGAGTTCTCTCTTTCTCTATCTTATTCAGTCTCTGGTGAGTGTATGTGCCCTGTAGCCAGCTTAAAAATATAAATATTCAGGAGCCAACAGGTGGTGTGGTTGTTAAGGCACTGAACTCCCACATGGCTGACTGCAATTCAAGTCCCAGACCTGGCAGCTTGCTTTCTTATCCTAGCACCCAACCCCTGCCCTGGGTCTATCTGGTGATTGCACTTGCCCTGCAGCAAAAAAAAAAAAAAAAAAAA
>NW_006159730.1:2876522-2877246 GCF_000334495.1 Tupaia belangeri chinensis | reverse complement strand
GTCTTTCTGGTGATTGCCCTGGCCCTGCAGAAAAAAAAAAAAAAAAAAAAAAAGATAAGTAAAATTAAATAATTAAAAATAAATAACTTTACATATACACAGTCCATATGGGTGGGGGGTTCTGACTGACTTCGATACTATTGTTTGATCATTGTCTAGGAAAATGCATGGCACGTAGTTTGTGCTTGATAAATGTTTATTGAATATGTGAATGAGATAGGAAATTATTTGGAAATGGGGAGAACATCATCAGATTTTTATACAAAGGTATGACATAACCATTTGTCTTCTTTTTATTTATTTATTTTAGTTTTGCTGTAAGATATGTGTGCATGCTGGAGAGAGACAAGGAGGAGAAAGAATGAGAGATCACCCCCACGTGGTAGCCATGCCACAATCCTTTCTCCATCCTGTTGGGATTTGGGGCACACATGCATACTTGCCCAGCCCAGAGTGTTTTCACATTTCAGGAGCTAGAATTTGAATTGTGTGGGTAGTCATAGGGGATCCAGCTTCCTTAACCACTAGACCACAGTACTAGCTCAAGAAAATTACTCCTGCTCAAAGCATCAGCATTATATGTATCCTTGATAAGATCAAACTGAGGATTATTGCTGGAGAAGGTTGCTTTTTTTTTTTCTTTTTTTTGGGGGTGGGGGAGAGGTTTTTGCTATAGTGTGCGGGTGCTTGCCAGAAAGAGTAGAGAGAAAAGAGACAGAAAGCA
>NW_006159730.1:2872680-2876256 GCF_000334495.1 Tupaia belangeri chinensis | reverse complement strand
AAAAAGCAAGGTACCAGGTCCAGGACTCGAACCGTGGTCAGCCATGTGGGAGTGTCTAGCTCCTTAACTACCATGCCACCTGCTGGTCCCCTGCTGGAGGAGTTTTAAAAGTGGTAATTATGTATGTGTATGTGTATATTTTTAAGGTTTTTGCCATTGGGTGTATGCACTCGCTGGAAAAAGACAGAAATGAAAAGTGAGAAATCACCCCACAGGGAATATGGCCATGCCATAATCTCTTCTGTCAGGATTTTGGGTCTGCAGGCTCATGTGCCAGCATTTTTCCCCAAGCTGCTGGATCTGGGCCTAGGAACCACAAAGTCAGCCATGTGGGATCAATCCACTGCCTTAACCACCAGGCCACATCCACCAGGCCACATGCTGGCCCACAGGATTTTTCTTTTTAAAGAGAGATTTTTGCTATAGAGTATGGCTGCTTGGAGAGACAAAGACAGACAGAAAGTGAGAAATCACACACACACACACACACACACACACACACACACACACACACCCCGGGAATGGCCAAGCCACAGTACCTTCTTCTCCATTCTTCTCTTGGGATCCTGGGCATACGTGCACATGTACCCAGCCTAAACTTTAAGTTGCTAGGTCTGGGACTCGAACTGCCTTTGACTACATGGGAGTCCAGCAATGCATCCATCATTATGCCATCTGATGGTTCCAGGGAACCAGCCTCTATACACAGCACTTACTGCTGCACCATAGGGCCAGCTCTAGATTTCTTTTTCCTTGATGTCCTTAGAGGTAAATAGTACAGGCATTTAGGACTCAAAAGATCTTTTCTATATTGATGAGTAGAACCCTTCTGTAAAAATTTTTGATATTGTGTATGCTTCTAGATTTAATCATAAAAACTTAGTTCTGGTAATTAGCCTTTTTTTTTAGGAGTTATTTATTTAACTATATATTTTTTATTATTTCTTAATTTGACTAGAGAGACACAAGGAAAGTGAAAAAGCAAGCTGCCAGGTCCAGGACTTGAACTGAGGTTAGCCATGTGGGAGTCCAGCACCCCAGCCACTATGTCACTTGCCAGCCCCTAATTTTAATTTTTTTTTGAGAGAGATTTTTGCTACAGGGCACGTGTGCTTGCTGGAGAGACGGAGACAGTTAGTGAGAAATCACTCCTTGGGGAAATGGCCACACCCCAATCCCTTCTCCTCTCCTCTACTCTCTTCTCAAGATTTTGGGCATACATGCACACACGTCTAGCATGATTTTCAAGTCACCAGGTCCAGGACACAACCGTGATCAGCCATGTGGAAGTCTAGTGCCTTAACCATGAAGCCACCTGCTTTTCTCCCCACTCCTACCCCTTCTCCCATCCCCATTTTTCAAGCTGCTAATCCAGACTTGAACCATACAGTGCGCCATGTGGGATCCAGGCACCTTAACTTCCAACCCACCTGCCAGCTCTGCAGTACATACTTAGGTTCAAGGGGCCCTCTCTGCTCTTGATTAGATTTCCCTAATCTGGAATATCGCATTAACTTTGTAGATATTTGAGAATAAAATACTTTTAAGTTGTATTTTCTTACCAGAGAACCTTATAGATCACTAATTATAAGGGTTTTTTTAAATGAGAAAGATAAATTTTAAATTGGTTGGAAGTAGTATGATCTAATTCTTTTTTTCCCCTAACGTAGGTCCATATACTTTTGTCCAGCAACATCTCATGATCGGCACAGATCCTCGAACAATTCTCAAAGACTTACTACCAGAAACAATTCCTCCACCTGAATTGGATGATATGACACTGTGGCAGATTGTTATTAATATCCTTTCAGAACCACCAAAAAGGAAAAAAAGAAAAGATATTAATACAATTGAAGATGCTGTGAAATTACTGCAAGAGTGCAAAAAAATAATAGTTCTAACTGGAGCTGGGGTATGTAAGTTGTGTTAAACACTAGTAAATTGGGGGAGGCGATGTATTTGTTTTTCCATTTTTAATTTTTTTTATTATTGCCAGAGGGCATGTGCCAGAGACATACAGAAAAGGGAGGGACAGAAAGCACACCCCAGTGGGGAACAGTCAGTCAGCTGCAGTCTCTTCTCTATTACTCCCTCCTGTCATAATTTTGAGTACACATGCACATGCACCCAGCGTGTTTTTCAAGCCACCAGCCCAAGATTTGAACTGCAGTTGGCCATATGAGATACAGCTCCCTTAACCACTAGGCTGTTGGACTGACCTGGTGTGTGTGTGTTTTTTGTTTGTTTAAGAGAGATTTTTGTTACGGCTGTTGGGCTGACCTGGTGTGTGTGTGTTTTTTGTTTATTTGTTTAAGAGAGATTTTTGTTATAGGGTGCGTGCAACAGAGATAGAGAGATGAGAGAGAAATCACCCCCTGGGGGGATGGCCACTCCACAATCCCTTTTTCCCAGCACCCTACTATGCCACCTCTTGGCCCCTGAATATGTATTTTTATTTGATAGAGGGCAGATGTGCTGACCTGGTGTGTGTGTGTTTTTTGTTTATTTGTTTAAGAGAGATTTTTGTTATAGGGTGCGTGCAACAGAGATAGAGAGATGAGAGAGAAATCACCCCCTGGGGGGATGGCCACTCCACAATCCCTTTTTCCCAGCACCCTACTATGCCACCTCTTGGCCCCTGAATATGTATTTTTATTTGATAGAGGGCAGATGTGCTCACTAGATAGACTAATGGAAAGTGAGTAAAGCATCCCCCATGGGGGATCCATCCCTACACTGCAGTCCCTTCTCCATTTCTCCTTCCTTTGGAGATTTTGGGTGCACGTGCACATACATTCAGCCTGTATTTCAAATGACCAGGTCTGCGACTCAAACACCTGGTTGGCCACATGGGCTCTAGCTACTAAGCTACCAAAGGGCTCATTTGCTCACCAGAGACAGAGAGAAAGTGAAAAATCATCCCCCCCAGGGATTGCCACATTGCAATCCATTTTCCATTCTCCTCTCTTGATTTTGGACACATAGGCACACAGGCCTGGCATGTTTTTCAAGCCTCTGGGTCTGGTACTCTTAACTGAGGGCATGTGGGATCCAGGGCCTTAACCACTACACCATCTGCTGGCTCCTGTATGTAAGTTTTGAATACCTGAAAACTACTAATATACTACTATTGACTGAAAGCCTCACCGGGAACAGTCAGTAAACACTTTTCTTTTTTTTTATATTAATACATATTACGTAGTGTATTCTTACAGTGAAGAAAGCTAGAAAAGGAAAATATTGTTTAGAATATCATAAAGAAGAGAAAGTACATTTACCATATTTATTGAAAGAAATTTCACATGTAAATGAACCTGCTTGGTATAAATCCTTGTTAAAGGATCAACTGTTGTTTGAAATTACAATAGGGTAGCTAGCATTTCTCTTCCCAAAGTAAATTTTAAACTAAAAATTTCTTTAACTGTTCTTTAGATTATGGTAAGAGAGTTAGTAGTTGTAAAAATAGAAGATTTAAGGGCTGGCAAGTGGTGTGGTGGTTAAGGGTGCTGAACTCCCACATGGCTGACTGTGGTTCGAGTCCCAGATCTGGCGGCTTTCTTTCTTTATTTTTTTTTT
>NW_006159730.1:2860583-2872336 GCF_000334495.1 Tupaia belangeri chinensis | reverse complement strand
TATTTCTCTCTGGTCAAATTAAAAAATAATAATAATAAAGTAAAATAATTCTTAGAAAAAATTATAAGATTTAATTGTACAAATTATGCCATACATATTTCAGGTATCTGTTTCATGTGGAATACCTGACTTCAGGTCAAGAGATGGTATTTATGCTCGCCTTGCAGTAGACTTCCCAGATCTTCCAGATCCTCAAGCAATGTTTGATATCGAATATTTCAGAAAAGATCCAAGACCATTCTTCAAATTCGCAAAGGTACTACAAACTTTTCAAGTTGATCCTTTGACTTCCTCTCGTGAAAAGATTTTTGTTCATGTGTAGGCTATTATGTGTAATCAGTCATTGTCTAGTAAACTAGGAGCTGCTGCTATGGTGGAGTAAGATCACCTTTTATGTCATAATTCCCTTTCTAGAAAGGACTATTTTCTTCTAGGGCTGAGTTTATTTTCAAAGGAGACAACATTTTAAAAAATGAGTACATCAGTATTTTGTGTGGGCTTTTCAAAAGAAGTTCTTAAACATATAAAAGTAATATAACTTGTTTTGATTTTTAATGTATTTTTTTTTAATGGGTCATAAAGGTTGTAACATCTGCATTGAAGTGTTTTGTGGTAGCAGGTATTAACACAATAGGATATGCCCAAAAATTTATTGTTGATGATTGGGGTGAAGCTTTTAGATTGTGTTTTTGTCAGCAGATTTCAGAGAGTCCTAATTGTACTGTGGAGTTTCTAAAGTTGCATGGTCCAGTTCAAAACATAATAGCCACATGTAGCTGCTGAGTACTTGAGATGTGTTGGGTTGTACTATAGTTGTGGAAGACATAATAAATTTCAGAGACATTATCAAAAAATATAAAATATTTCATTTTTATTTAATATTAGCAATGTGGAAGTAATGTCTTTGACATTGGGTTAATAAAATATATTTTGGAATATCACAGTTAAAGGTTTCTGTTTTGTTTTGTTTTGTTTTGGAGAGGTTTTTTGCTATAAGGCGCATGCACTCGCCAGACAGAGACATAGAGACAGAAAGCGAGAAATCACCCCCCAGGGGGGATGGTCACGCCGCAATCCCTTCTCTCAGGATCTTGGGCATGCACGCACACGCGCCCGGCGTGAGTTTTAAGCCACTGGGTCTGGAACGCGAACCGCAGTCGACTACATGGGAGTCCAGCGACATAGCCATTACGCTAACTGCTGGTTCCCTTATTTTTTTTTTTTGAACACCAAAGTGTGTGTACATCCTCCAGAGTAAGAGAAACACTCCAACAGGATATAGTGTGCTGCAAACCTTTTCCTCCATTTTCTTCCATTTCTTTATCCTGTTCCAATTTCAAACACACATGCTCATGTGCTAGGAGTCCTTTTCAGGCTGCCAGGGCCAGCACGTGAACCGTGGTTGGGCGTGTAAGGTCTTGACTTCCTTAACCATTAGGCTATAGCGATAGCTCATGAATTTTGTTTTATTGCTTCTTTTTTTTTAAGATTTTTGATACAGGGCACCTGTGCTCACTGGAGACAGAGACAATGATAAGGAAAGTGAGAAATCACCCTCTGGGCGGATGGCCACACTGCAGTTTCTTCTCCTTCATTCTCCTTTCAGGATTTTGGGTACACACGTGCATATACCTGGTATGATTTTGAAGCCACTAGGTCTAGAACTCAAACCATGGTTGGCTGTGTGAGAGTACAGCACCTTAATCACTATGCCACCTGCTGATCTAGAACTCAGACCATGGTTGGCTGTGTGAGAGTACAACACCTTAATCACTATGCCACCTGCTGATCCCTGAATGTTCATTTTCTTAAATGTGGTTACAAGAAAATTTTAAATTACATGCATGGCTTATGTTATACAAGAGTACTTTAAAAAATTCATGGTGGGCCTGCCCCAGTAACCTAGTGGTTAACTGTATCCCACATGGCTGGCCGACCATGGTTGGCTGTGTGAGAGTACAACACCTTAATCACTATGCCACCTGCTGATCCCTGAATGTTCATTTTCTTAAATGTGGTTACAAGAAAATTTTAAATTACATGCATGGCTTATGTTATACAAGAGTACTTTAAAAAATTCATGGTGGGCCTGCCCCAGTAACCTAGTGGTTAACTGTATCCCACATGGCTGGCCATATTTTGAGTTCCAGCTCTGGCAGCTTGAAAAATGTGCATGTGTATCCAGAATTCTGGTAAGATAGAGAAATGGAGGGGGAGGGTTGAATTCTAACCATATCTACTGGAGGTTGCTTTTTCCCTCTGTCTCTTGGGAAGCACACACACTCTCTGGTAATGAAAATGTTTGTGGAGGGACCAACTGGTGGCATTGTGATTAAGGTGCTGGATTCCTACATAGCAGGCTGTCCTTCAAGTCTCACACGCAGTGGCTTGAAACTTATGCTGGGCATGTGTGTATGCATGCCCAAAATCCCTGGAGGAGAAGGGATTATGGTGTGGCCATCCCTCAGTGACTCACTTTCTTTCTCACCTGTCTCTCAAGCAAGTAGATAATGGCCTATGACAAAGACCATATTACAAAAATGAAAACAAAGCAAAACAGAAATGTTTGTGGAGGGGCCAGCAGGTGGCACGGTAATTAAGGCGCTGGGTTTCCACATGGCTGACCATAGTTCAAGTCCTGGACCCAGTGGCTCTGTCTCTGTTTGCTATGAGTGCACATACCCTGTGGCAAAAAAAAAATTTTTTTAAGTTTTTGGAAAAATGAAAGTATGCGTTTATTTTGGTGCAAAAAGTCTTGAAATTCATGCATAGTTTCTATAATATGTATTTTCTTTTTTAAGAAAGAGATGCCATTTTCTTTTATACAGTTTTATTTATTTATTGTTATTCTTCAATATGACCAGAGAGAGACAGAAAGGGAAAATGAGAAAACAGCTACCAGGTTCAATACTCGAACCTTGGTCGGCCATGTGGGAGTCTAGTGCCTTAACTACTATGCCATGTGCTGGCCCCATAATACGTATTTTTTTTTTTGAAAATAATTTTTAAATTTAACTTTATTAATTAATTCATTTTTTTGGAAGATAATTTTTAAATTTAACTTTATTAATTTATTTATTTTAATTTGACCAGAGAGGGACAGAATGAGAGAGAGAGGGAAAGTGAGAAGGCAAGCCTCCAGGTCCAGGATTCGAACTGAGGTTGGCCATGTGGTAGTTCAGCACAACCACCATAATATGTATTCACCTGCTGACCCCTATAATATGTATTCTCAATGAAGTTTTAAAGGCCCCTCCCTCATACCTGTTGAGCACCTCAGCACTAGTTATAACATTACTTTTTTTTTTTTTTAAAGAGATCAGCACTAGTTATAACATTACTTTTCTTTTTTTTTTAAAGAGATCAGCACTAGTTATAACATTACTTTTTTTTTTTTTAAAGAGAGATTTTTGCTATAGGGCACTTGTTATCACCTGAAAGACAGAAAGCAAGAAATCACGCCCTGGGGGGATGGCCACACTACCATGTGTTCTCCATTCTCCTCTCAGGATCTTGGGCACACATGCACATGTACCTGGCATTAGTTTTTTAAGTTGCTGGGTCTGGGACTCGAACTGCAGTCAACCATGTGGGTGTCTAGCGATGCAATAACCATTATGCCATCTGCTGGTCCCACGTTATTATTACATTTCAAAAATTTACCAGAGGATGTGTATACTCATGAGAGACAGAGGGATGGAGGAGAAAGTGCCTTCCTATAAGGCAAGTCCTGACAGTCCCTTCTCTTTTTCTCTGTTCTGGGGCTATTTGGAGCACATACTTAACACACCTCAAACTACATGGTTGGTCATGTGGAATCTGGCTCTCTTTAACTTCTAGGCCATGGAGTTAGCCCTAGAGTATAAAGTTATATAATATATTAAGTTATTCCCAAGAAATTTTAGTTATTTGGTTTTTCTCTGTAGTTTAGTCTTATGGATAGAAGTTGTGAAATTTTATTGTTAAACTTGGAAGTACATATGAAAGGATTTTTTTCTTTCTTTTTTGGAGAGGTTTTCGCTATAGGGTGCACGTGCTCGCCAGACAGACAGAGACATAGAGACAGAAAGCAAGAAATCACCCCCCAGGGGGGATGGTCACGCCACAGTCCCTTCTCCTCCATTCTCCTCTCGGGATCTAGGGCACACATGCAGAGAGTTTTAAGCCAGCGGGTCTGGGACACGAACCGCGGTCGACTACGTGGGAGTCCAGCGACATAGCCATTATGCTAACTGCTGGTTCCCAAGGATATTTTGTATTAGTGACTATTTTTGGTGGACCGGGTAAATTAGTGAACCTGGATTTTAATTATAATTAGAGTGACTTCATCTGTTGGGTCATCGGAAAAGTAATGACGTATATTTGCTTTTCTGTACAAAATGTGTTGTGACTTTTCTGACAACCCATTACTTTCAAACCATGTGATATATTCTTATTACTATAGGAAAAGTTCTGATAATCGAAAATAAATGGTGTAAATTAAAATAGCCTATTAAAGCCAGCAAGGGTGTGGTGGTTAAGATGCTAGACTCCCATGTGGCTGGCTACAGTTTGAATCCTGAAAATCACACTTGGTAAGTGTGTGAGTGTCCAAAATCCCAAAAGCAGAATGGAGAAGGGATTGGGATGTGGCAATCCCTCCAAAGGGGGTGATTTTTTTTCTTTTCCTGTCTCTGTCTCTCTAGTGAGTACACATGCCCTCTGACAAAAACATAAAAAATGATAATAATAATAATAACATAAAATAGGCTATCTTTTTTTTTTATCTTTTTCTTTTTTTGGAGAGGTTTTTGCTGTAGGACATGTGTGCTTACCGGAAAGAGAGAGACAGAGAGACAGAAAGCGAGAAATCACCCCCCAGGGAGAATGGCCACGCCACAATCCCTTCTCCTCCATTCTCCTTTTGGGATCTTGGGCATGCACACACGCACATGCGCCTGGCGTGAGTTTAAGCCTCCCGGTCTGGGACTTGACCCGTGGTCAACTACATGGGAGTCCAGTGACATAGCCATTACGCCAACTGCTGGTCCCATTAGGTGGCTATCTTTAAAGAAGTATAACTTTGTCCCATTCTGAAAGTAGTATATAAATGGTATTAGACTAAAGTAGTAAAATTATGTTAAAAATTCTTGAATGTGGTTCACTTACTAAAACAAAACTAAAAGTGAAAAATTTTAGGTTTCCAAGAGAATTTTTAGGCTCCAAAGAGAACTTTTCAGGCTCCAAGGGAACTTTTAATTCTTTTCCAACAATTAACATAGGAATTAACTTTTTACTTCTTGTATTAGCCATAACAATGGATTCTTACATGTCTAATGTAAAAATATATTTACATCTTACATGTCTAATGCTTTAGTGCAAACATCTGATTAGTACCTAAACTGAATAATGATATAAAGTTACTACTTTTTTGTTAATTGTAAAATCATGGATTAGTGAGGATTTACTGTTTTAACCTACTGGCGTTAGTGGTACTATTGCATAGTTTTGAAGACTTGAGAAATACCACTTAATTATAGGTTTCCTTTTTTTTTTAAATTTATTTTTATTGCTAGAGGGCAAGTGTGATAGGGAAAGGTGCATGCATGTGCATACACACATACACGCACACACCAGTAGGGCATGGTAATGTTGCACTCTCTTCCATTTCTCTATCCAGCTGGGATTTGGAGCATGTACACACAGGTGCCTACCATGGTTTTTGAGCCACTGGGGGTGAGATTTGAACCTCGGTTGACCATGTAGGATCTGGCCCCCTTTAGTAGGCCATTGGACTAGGTCAGTTACAGGTTTCTCAAAATGGACTTGGGACACTGTCCTAATAGCAGACTTGATACTTTTAAAAGGCCAGTAAGCAACTAGCAAATACTTTGATCGTATATCTTACTACAAAAGCTTGATTCACTAGTTGTTTATAAACTCATAATGTTCACAAGATTTTTGCTGTAAATTCTGTTTTTTTTTTTTTTTTGGAGAGATTTTTCACTGTAGGGCGCGGGCGCTCGCCAGACAGACAGAGAGAGACATAGAGACAGAAAGCGAGAAATCACCCCCCAGGGGGGATGGTCATGCCACAATCCCTTCTCCTCCATTCTCCTCTCGGGATCTTGGGCACGCACGCACACGCGCCCGGCGTGAGTTTTAAGCCACCGGGTCTGGGACACGAACCGCAGTCGACTACGTGGGAGTCCAGCGACATAGCCATTACGCTAACTGCTGGTTCCCTGTAAATTCTGTTTTGAGGAAACAAATTATGCTTTTTTTTTTTGTCAGCTTTTCCTACTTTTATATGGTAATCTACTTAATTGCCTAGAAAAGTTGTAAAGTTAGTTAAATATAAAATTGAGTTCTTTAATTTCAGTAACAAATTTTGATGTACTTATAGGGTGGTGGCCTGACACTTGGAAAAATGTGCTAACTGAGTGAAAGCAATAGCAAGGTGAGGTAGATGTAACTTAGCTGTCTAGTTTACAGATCAGGTTATATTTTTAGCTTAAACTAACTTTGACATGTAAGAATCTGTAGAAGCAATTCATAATTATCCTGATAAAGTGAGATTTTTTAAAAGAATTATTTACTTATTTATATTAATTTGACCAGAGAGGGACAGAGAGAGAGAAAGTGAGAAAGCAAGCCACCAGTTCTGGGACTCAAACCACAGTTGGCCACTTGGGAGTCCAGCACCTTCAGCTACCACCCGCCGACCCCAGATCTCTCTTTATTTAAAAACAGAATTATTTAATTTTATTTATCATTACTTTTTTTTTTTTTTTTTTTTTTTTATTTTACTTCAGGGTACGTGGCTTACGTGACTGAGACTGAGAGAGAAAGAAAAAACTATGCCCAAGTCACTAGGCATGGGACTCAAACTGGTTGACCATGTGGGAGTCCACACCACCTGCTGGTCCCAATAAAGTCAAATCTTAAGAACTTTTGAAGGCTTGGCAGGTGGCACAGTGGCTAGGGGCTTTATGTAGTGGTGACCCCAGTTCTAGTCCTGGATCAATCTGTCTCTGTCTTGCTCTGGTCAAATTTTAAGAAATAACTATAATGATAAATAAAGGAAATAATTCCTTTTTTAAGAAAGAACTTTTGAAATGCACAGTAAAAATCTAGACAATGTAAACAAAATTAAATACATGGATTACAATAAAATTGGCATACTTAGTGTGTTACAGTGTTTCTAAACCACTCTTTACAGGTTCTATACTATCTGGGAAGAGGAAAGTTTGAAAGGATTTAGCATTTTTCACTTGTGTATTAAATTAAAATAAAAAAATTTTTGTTGTTGCTACAAAACTGAAAATAGTTAAATTCACTTAAGGGGTCAGCCCTGTGTCACAGTGCTAAAACCCTGTGCATAGGGAGCTGTTTAGTGCTAGATGGAAATGTTTGACCCTGGTTCAAGTCCCAGCCAGACTTTGTCTCGTAGCTTTGAAAAACACACTGGAGGCATGTGAGTGTATGTCTAAAACCCTGATGGGATGGAGAAATGGAAGAAAAAGGATCATGGCATGACCATGCTTCATTAGGGGTGTCTCTCTGCATTCTCTTTCTCTCTCTCTGAAACAGAAATACTAATGAAATACATCCTCTGCTGTTCTTATGAAGATAATTTTGCTTGATTGCTCTTAGTTTTTATTACAGTTTTTATTTATGTAATAGGTAAATCAGTGAATTAACATTTGTAATAATTACTTATAGTTCTTTGTCCATGTTTTTAATTCTCACATTAGGAATTGACTGAAAATTGCCAAAGGTAGTACTTAGTAATGATAGGTAGGAGAGACAGTAAGTTAATTTGAGTAAGGGTATGTAGGATATGTAGATGTTGTCATACTTTACTGTCATAAGTTCCTAAATATTTCATGAATATAATACTCAAAGAATAGCCTAAATTTTCTGCTAGGTAGAGAGTTCATTAAAATGGCCTGTGATTTTTACTAGCTATGAGAGAAAATGAATTTACTATGAAGCTGTGAAAACAAGAAATATTGATGAAATTTAGAGGTTTATTTATTTAGTTTTAGTTCTGTTATAGGGTGTGTATATTCCAGACAGAGAAAGTGAGATCACCCCTCAGGGTGATGGCCACACTATAGTCCATTTGTTCAATCGATAATCTTTTCTTGGGATTTTTGACACACAGGCATGGCTGGTGTTTTTTTCAATCTGCCAGGTCCAGGACTTGAACTATGCAGTCAACCATGTGGGATCTAGCTGTTTTAACTGCCACGCCACCAGTTGGCCCAGGAAATGGAGAATTTCTTTTTAAAAAAGTTTTTGCTGCTTAGTGTGTGTGCTTGCCAGAGAGAAAGTGAGAAATCACCACTCCCCGTTAAGGGGGCTGGCCACGCTACAATCCCTTCTCCAGTCTCCTCTAGGGATTTTTTGGGTATCCACATACATGCCCAGTGTGATTTCAAACCAGTGAGTCCAAGACTTAAATGATGCAGCTAGCCATGTGGATTCTAGTGCCTCAACCTTCACACCACCAGCTGGCCCAAGAAAAGGAAATGTTCTACATCATTTATCATGCCTTTTTTTTTTTTTTTTTCCCCTGAGAAAAATGTTAAATTCATTTAGACTGGAACTTTCAAATCAGGGAGAGCTATGTTGGTATTAGAGCAGTTTCTTGGAAACTATTGATATTTTGGGCTAGATAATTATTTGTGTGGATAGTTTTCTTGTGCAGTGTTATTAGCAGCATTCCTGAACTTCATTCACTGAATGTCATTAGCACCCCAACCCTAATTCTGGCAGTCAAAAATCTTTTAAGTTATTGTTGAATGTCCTCTGCAAAATTTTCATCATGTATCATAATGTCCCTAGTCAAGCTGAGCTAACACTTTGAATTCTTTCACTCAAAGGAACAATTAAAGCCAAATACATTGCCATATTCTGAATGATGTTTTTACTCTTCTCCATAAAGACTTAAATGGGTAGTGAGTTCTGGTCATCATTTTCAGGAGCCTAAAATAATTTACTGATGCTGATAAAAATGAGTGGTTTGGGCCAGCAGGTAGCACAGAGATTAAGGCACTGGATCCTGCATAGCTGGCTCTGCAGTTGGAGTCCTGCACCTGGTGGCTTGAAAATCATACTGGGTGCCTGTGCATGCAGTTCTGAAATCCCAAAAGGAGAATGAAAGAGAAGGGATTGCGTGGCCATTCCCTGGAGGCTGATTTATCACTTTCTCTCTTTCTTGTCTCTTTTCTGTGAGTGCACCTGCTCTATTTCAAAAACTAAAAAAAAGAAAGTGGTTGTATTTAGAGTGAATAAAGGTGAAATTGAGTTTAGATGCATAAGATAGCTTCTATTTAGGGGCTGGCAGGTGGCATGGTGGTTAAGGGTGCAGTACTCCCATATGGCCAACTGCAGTTCAAGTCCTGGACCTGGTGGCTTGCTTTTGTACTTTCCCTGTGCTCTCTTGTTCTCACTCTGTCCTTCTCTGGTTAAAAATAAATAAATAAATAAAGTTAAATAAAATCTTTAAGTACCAGCAGTTGGCATAATGGCTGTCGCTGGACTCCCATGTACTTGACCACGGTTTGAGTCCCATACCCGGTGACTCAAACTCATAGCAGGTGCATGTGTGTGTGCGTGCGTGCCCAAGATCGCAAGAGGAGAATGGAGGAGAAGGGATTGCAGCATGGCAAACCCCTGGGGGGTAATTTCTTGCTTTCTGTCTCTCTGTTGTTTCCCTCTTTCTGGTGTGCGCACATGCCCTATAGCAAAAATCCTCTCAAAAAAACCCCAGAATAATTCTTTAAAAAAATAGCTTCTATTTAAACATAACTTAAGAACCTTTCGATACACAATTTTTTTTTTTTTTTTTAATTTGCTAGAGGGTGCGTGCACTTGCTGGAGAAAATTAGGGAAAGTGAGAGTGCACCCCTCATGGGGAGTGGTCATGCTGTATACCTTCTCCAACTCACTCCTTTCAACATTTGGGGCATGCATGTACATATGCGCCACTCAGTTCAGGATGCAGACTGCATAGTCAGCTGTGTGGGATCCAGCTGCCTTCACCACCTGCTGGTGGTTCATTGTTTTTCTTTTCATGCTAGGGCATGCACATGCATGAGTGAGAGATACAGAAAGCATCCCCAGGAGGGTCTGATCACACCACAAATCTTTTCATTCTCTATCCCAACAGGATCCAGGGCTTGCACAGTGCCTGATGTGTAAGCTGTTAGGGCAACGACTCAAACCCACCTGGTCCTGTGGGATCCAGCTGCATGGCTGGCCAAAAATACTTTAAAAAAATAAAAAAGACTTAAGGGACCAGCATTTAGCGTAATGGCTATGTGACTGAACTCCCATGTAGTCAACCATGGTTTGAGTCCCAGACCCGGTGGTTTAAACTCATGCCGGGCGCATGTGCATACATGCCCAAGATCCCGAGAGGAGAATGGAGGAGAAGGGATTGCAGCGTGGCCATCCCCCCAGGGGGGGGATTTCTCGCTTTCTGTCTCTGTCTCTCTCTGTCTTTCTGGCGAGCGTACACGCCCTATATCAAAAACCTCTAAAAAAAAAAAATAACAAAAAGACTTAAAATAGTATGTTGCTATCCAATGTTGAGTTCCATGATTTTTTTTTTTTTTTTTTTAAGAGAGAATTTTGCTATAGGGTGGTTGTGCTCCCTGGAGCGCAGGAAAGAAAGTGAGAAATCAACCCCTGGGGGGAAGGCCACGCAATAATCCTTTCTTCTACATTCTACTCTCAGGATTTTGGACACACATGCACATGTGCGTGGTGTGAATTTTAAGCCACTGGGTCCAAGACTTTGAACCACAGTCAACTTTGTGGAAGTCCCATGACATCATTTGCTGGTCCTGAATGTTTTTATTTTTAAGTGATTAAAATCTTAAAAAGTGAAAAATACAAATTAAAGTTTTAAGAATTTAATTACAAAAACATACCTTTTTAAAAACAGAATTATTTATTTAATTTAGTATTATTATTTCAATTTGGGACAGGGCATGTACACTTGATAGAGAGAGAGAGAGAAAGCAAGTCGTCAGGTCTGGGACTCAGACTGAGGTTGAACATAAGGGAGTCCAGCACGCTCACCACCATGCTACCCCAAAACACATCTTTATATTTATTCATACATTATTACTGTGTTGATATTGTACAAATATACCAGGTTATAAAGAATGAGGAGTTATACAGTATAAAGATAAGGAAGATTCTTTTTTTTTTTCATTATTTTATTTAACTTTTTAAATTTTAATTTGACCAGAGAGGATTGGAGAGAGACAGAGAGAGAGAGAAAGCGAGAAAGCAAACCACAAGGTTCAGAACTTGAACCATGGCCAGTCATGTAGAAGTCCAGTGCCCTTAACCACTGCGCCACCTGCCGGCCCCAAGATAAGGAGTTTTCTAAGAATCTCATTACCTAAAAAAAAAAATTTAAAGACTGCAAGCAAGAATTAAAAAATAGTAGGCACGGTGTCATTTACCTCAGGACAGTGTGTTAATCCTTGTGTGTGTGTGTGTGTGTGTGTGTATGTGTATGTATATGTGTGTGTGTGTATATATATATTTGAGTGTAAGTACAGTATATCTGGATATAGATCATGTTTTTATCATGAAAGTAAGTTCTTTACCAGCTGCCTTGGGTTTTCGTGTCTTATTATCTGTTTATTAAAAGAGTTATTTTATTTAACTTTATTTATTTATTTTAATTTGATCAGAAAGGGACAGAGAGAGAGAGAAAGAGAAAGCAAGCTGCCAGGTCTGGGACT
>NW_006159730.1:2856982-2860530 GCF_000334495.1 Tupaia belangeri chinensis | reverse complement strand
CCTGCCAGCCCCAGGTTTTTGTATTTTAGTGATCTTTTTTTTTTTTTTTTTAAACTATAGGACATGTATGCTCATGGGGTGGGGGTTGTGGTAAGAAGTTCCACCCCCCCAGGGGGGTCTGGACTTTCTGCAATTCCTTCTCTGTTTTCATCTCAGGATTTGGGGCACAATGCACTGTGCCTAGCATGTTTTTCTTTTGTCTTTTTTTTAGAGATGTTTTTGCTATTGGGTATGTGTGCTTGCCAGTGACACAGAGAGTGAAAGTGAGAAATCACCCTAAGGAGGGGATGGCCATGCCATAGTCCCTTCTCCATTCTCCTCTCAGGATTTTGGGCATACACGCACACGTTTCCAGTGTGAGTTTTAAGCTGCCGGGTCTGGATTCGAACTGTGGTTGGCCATGTGGGAGTCCAGTGCCTTAACCACTACTCCACCTGCTGACCTTCTAGCATGTTTTTCTTTTTTTTAATTAAAGAATTATTTTATTTAAGTTTATTTATTTAAATTTGATCGGAGGGAGAGAGAGAAGGTGAGAAAGCAAGGCATCAGGTCTAGGACTTGAACTTTGTTCAGCCATGTGGGAGTCCATTGTCCTTAACCACCATGCCACCTGCTGGCCCCTAACAGTTACATAATTTCTTTTACTTTTATTTTTATTTTTATTTTTGGAGAAGTTTTTTTTCTGCTATAGGGCACGTGCACTTGCCAGAAAGAGAGAGAGAGAGAAAGCGAGAAATCATCCCCCGGGAGGGATGGCCACACCACAATCTCTTCTCCTCAGTTCTCCTCTTGGGATCTTAAGCACGCACGCACATGCGCCCGGCGTGAGTTTAAGCTACCGGGTCTGGCACTCGAACCACGGTCAACTACATGGGAGTTTAGCGACATAGCCATTGTGCTAACTGCTAGTCCCAGTTATATAATTTCTAATGGTCGCATAATGTTTATCATGTAATGTACTGAAGTTTATCAAGTAGTGTTTTTTCCATGAGAGAGAAAGAATGGGTACCTCCAATTGGATTATTAGTCTGAGATCCATTCCTAGCCACCCTGGATCATGGGCACACATTTGTCTGGTATACTTAGGGAGGCTTCTGAACTTAAACTGGATACCACCACTCTTCCACATGGGTCGGCCTTGCAAAAAGTCACACATTACTGCTGTACTACCACCCAGTCCTTAGAAACTTTTTTTTTTTTTTTTTTTTGTCAGAGGACACATGAGATTGCTGGAGAAGGGGGAGAGCTGAGAATGCATCCTCAGTTGGGGAGTGGTCACACCGTGGTCCCTTCTCCATTTCTCTATTCAGGATTTTGGGCGTGTATGCCCACAAGCCTGGCATGTTTTTCAATGTGCCGGGGCTAGGACTAGAACTGCACAATCAGCCAAGTAGAATCCATCCAGCTGCCTCAACTACCACACTACAGGTTGGCCTAAGATTTCTTTTTTTATGAATTCAGTAGAAAGTATGCATACGTGCATGCGTACACAAAAGAAATAGAAATGGGCATCAGCTGACAGGGTCTCACCATGTTATGGCCCATTTCACCAACCAAGCCTTCTGTTACAGCTTACCAGCATCTTGGCTATACCAAGCAA
Organism: Tupaia belangeri chinensis; assembly: GCF_000334495.1. Classification (NCBI taxonomy): domain Eukaryota; kingdom Metazoa; phylum Chordata; class Mammalia; order Scandentia; family Tupaiidae; genus Tupaia; species Tupaia belangeri. The sequence continues at coordinate 2,858,930 of NW_006159730.1, read as the reverse complement.
GTGTTTGTATCTGGATCCAAACCTGCATTTGACCATGTGGCTTTCAGCAGTGCAGTTCAGTATACGACTGTGTCACTGAGACCATGCATTCACCAGAGACAGAAAGGGAAAATGAGAAAGAAATCACTTCTTGAGGGGATCACCATTCTGCAATCATTTCTCCATTCTTCTCTTAGGATATTGGGCATACACACATATGTACCAGTGTGATTCTCAAACTATCCAGGACTTGAATTGCTCATTAGCCATTAGCCATGTGAGACCCAGTCACCTTAACCTCCATGCTACCTGCTGGCCTTACTTCACTTTTTCTTTTTTTTAAAGAAGTACTTATTTAATTTTATTTATCATCATTATTTTTTTCATTTGCTACAGGCCATGTAAGGCTCACCAGAAAGAGAGGGAGGGAGGGAAGGTGAAAAAAGCAAGCCACAGGCCTGGGACTCAAACCACAGCTGGCCATGGTGGGAGTCCAGCACCTAACACCATGCCATCCATTGGCCCCAGGTCACCTTTTCTTAAGGTGAGGTTCAAGTCACAGACCTTGGGGCTTGAAAAACACACTGGGTGTGTGTGCATGTGGGCTCATAATCCTGAGATGAGAGTGGAGGAGAAGGGATTGCAATAAAATATGTCTAAAAAAAGAAAATTGAGAAAATTGAGGTTGAGGGATCAAAAATTGAAAAGGCAGAGTAAGTATTACATAGTGGTTAAGAGCAGGATTTGTATCTTGGATTTTGTTTTGTTTTTTAATTTGTGCGAGAGTAGTAGAGTTCAGCAGATAGATGGGACTGAGGGAGAGAAAGTGAAAAAGTACCCACCAAGGAGGATGGGCATGCGTGCACACACCTGCCCAGTGTGTTCCTCACATCACGTCCTCACACTGCTGGGTTTAGGACTCAAACCGAGCAGTTGGCAATGTGGGATCCAGCTGCCTTACCACCTTGTCACTGGCTGGTCCTTGTGTTTTATTTCCTTTTTCATCTAGGGGTTTTTAAAAGACAGTTTAAAAACTAGCACTTTAATAGGTAAAAAATTAGCATGTTGATGTTCTATTTTTATTAGTTTGGATTTTTTTTTTAATTGGCCATCTATGTGTCTTTGAAATGCCTGTTTGGTTTTTATTTTTGGAGAGGTTTCTGCTATAGGGCACGTGCGTTCACCAGACAGACAGACAGAAAGCGAGAAATCACCCCCCAGGGGGGATGGGCATGCACGCACATGTGCCCGGCGTGAATTTTAAGCCAACTATTGGTCCCAATGCCTCTTTGTTTTAAGCCGTTTCCCCTCTCCCCAATTTTGGTGCTTTTCTTTTTCTATACTGATTTGTGGAAATACGTATTTGTGAAAAGTGTTTTTATGTTAGGCTTACTGGAATTTCATCCTCCATTAATTCCATGAAATGAACAAAATAAAGTATTTATTACACTAGTGTAAACTAGTACCTACCAAGGAAGATGGGCACACATGCCCACACATGCCCAGCGTATTGCTCACATTGCTAGTCCTCACTCTGCTGGGTTTGGGACTTAAACCAAGCAGTTGGCCATGCGAGATCCAGCTGGATAGTTAAGGCAGCCAACTCCCACATAGACAAGTGAGTGGTTTTGTAATACCTAATAGAAATAATACTTAGCCTAAAAGAATAGAAAATGGAGATTGTGAGACCAGCAGGTGGCATGGTTAAGGTGCTGGACTCCCATATGGCCCACTGTGGTTTGAGTCTAGATCTGGCAGCTTGCTTTCTCACTTTCCCTTCCCTCCCTCCCTCCCTCTCTCTTTTTCTGATGAGTGTGTGGGCCCTATGGTAAAAATTTTAAAATAATGATAATAAAATAAAATTTAAAAAAAGAGAATTAAGGTTGAGGGTCAAAAATGGAAAAGACAGTAAATATTACATAGTGGTTAAGAGCAGGATTTTGGGGCCAACCCATGGCACAGGGTTTAA
>NW_006159730.1:2842279-2855023 GCF_000334495.1 Tupaia belangeri chinensis | reverse complement strand
TGTGTGTGTGTGTGTGTGTGTATGTGTATGTATATGTGTGTGTGTGTGTATATATGTTTGAGTGTAAGTACAGTATATCTGGATATAGATCATGTTTTTATCATGAAAGTAAGTTCTTTACCAGCTGCCTTGGGTTTTCGTGTCTTATTATCTGTTTATTAAAAGAGTTATTTTATTTAACTTTATTTATTTATTTTAATTTGATCAGAAAGGGACAGAGAGAGAGAGAAAGAGAAAGCAAGCTGCCAGGTCTGGGACTCGAGCCACTTGTTGGCCATGTGGGAATCCAGTACCCTTAACCACCATGCCACCTGCCAGCCCCAGGTTTTTGTATTTTAGTGATCTTTTTTTTTTTTTTTTAAACTATAGGACATGTATGCTCATGGTGTGGGGGTTGTGGTAAGAAGTTCCACCCCCCCAGGGGGGTCTGGACTTTCTGCAGTTCCTTCTCTGTTTTCATCTCAGGATTTGGGGCACAATGCACTGTGCCTAGCATGTTTTTCTTTTGTCTTTTTTTTAGAGATGTTTTTGCTATTGGGTATGTGTGCTTGCCAGTGACACAGAGAGTGAAAGTGAGAAATCACCCTAAGGAGGGGATGGCCATGCCATAGTCCCTTCTCCATTCTCCTCTCAGGATTTTGGGCATACACGCACACGTTTCCAGTGTGAGTTTTAAGCTGCCGGGTCTGGATTCGAACTGTGGTTGGCCATGTGGGAGTCCAGTGCCTTAACCACTACTCCACCTGCTGACCTTCTAGCATGTTTTTCTTTTTTTTAATTAAAGAATTATTTTATTTAAGTTTATTTATTTAAATTTGATCAGAGGGAGAGAGAGAAGGTGAGAAAGCAAGGCATCAGGTCTAGGACTTGAACTTTGTTCAGCCATGTGGGAGTCCATTGTCCTTAACCACCATGCCACCTGCTGGCCCCTAACAGTTACATAATTTCTTTTACTTTTATTTTTATTTTTATTTTTGGAGAAGTTTTTTTTCTGCTATAGGGCACGTGCACTTGCCAGAAAGAGAGAGAGAGAGAGAGAGAGAGAGAGAGAGAGAAATCACCCGCCGGGAGTATGGCCATGTCACAATCCCTTCTCCTCCATTCTCCTCTCTGGATTTTGGACAAGCATGCATGCTTATGTGCCCAGCATGAGTTTTAGGCACTCGAACCACGGTCAACTACATGGGAGTTTAGCGACATAGCCATTATGCTAACTGCTAGTCCCAGTTATATAATTTCTAATGGTCGCATAATGTTTATCATGTAATGTACTGAAGTTTATCAAGTAGTGTTTTTTCCATGAGAGAGAAAGAATGGGTACCTCCAATTGGATTATTAGTCTGAGATCCATTCCTAGCCACCCTGGATCATGGGCACACATTTGTCTGGTATACTTAGGGAGGCTTCTGAACTTAAACTGGATACCACCACTCTTCCACATGGGTCGGCCTTGCAAAAAGTCACACATTACTGCTGTACTACCACCCAGTCCTTAGAAACTTTTTTTTTTTTTTTTTTGTCAGAGGACACATGAGATTGCTGGAGAAGGGGGAGAGCTGAGAATGCATCCTCAGTTGGGGAGTGGTCACACCGTGGTCCCTTCTCCATTTCTCTATTCAGGATTTTGGGCGTGTATGCCCACAAGCCTGGCATGTTTTTCAATGTGCCGGGGCTAGGACTAGAACTGCACAATCAGCCAAGTAGAATCCATCCAGCTGCCTCAACTACCACACTACAGGTTGGCCTAAGATTTCTTTTTTTATGAATTCAGTAGAAAGTATGCATACGTGCATGCGTACACAAAAGAAATAGAAATGGGCATCAGCTGACAGGGTCTCACCATGTTATGGCCCATTTCACCAACCAAGCCTTCTGTTACAGCTTACCAGCATCTTGGCTATACCAAGCAAGTGTTTGTATCTGGATCCAAACCTGCATTTGACCATGTGGCTTTCAGCAGTGCAGTTCAGTATACGACTGTGTCACTGAGACCATGCATTCACCAGAGACAGAAAGGGAAAATGAGAAAGAAATCACTTCTTGAGGGGATCACCATTCTGCAATCATTTCTCCATTCTTCTCTTAGGATATTGGGCATACACACATATGTACCAGTGTGATTCTCAAACTATCCAGGACTTGAATTGCTCATTAGCCATTAGCCATGTGAGACCCAGTCACCTTAACCTCCATGCTACCTGCTGGCCTTACTTCACTTTTTCTTTTTTTTAAAGAAGTACTTATTTAATTTTATTTATCATCATTATTTTTTTCATTTGCTACAGGCCATGTAAGGCTCACCAGAAAGAGAGGGAGGGAGGGAAGGTGAAAAAAGCAAGCCACAGGCCTGGGACTCAAACCACAGCTGGCCATGGTGGGAGTCCAGCACCTAACACCATGCCATCCATTGGCCCCAGGTCACCTTTTCTTAAGGTGAGGTTCAAGTCACAGACCTTGGGGCTTGAAAAACACACTGGGTGTGTGTGCATGTGGGCTCATAATCCTGAGATGAGAGTGGAGGAGAAGGGATTGCAATAAAATATGTCTAAAAAAAGAAAATTGAGAAAATTGAGGTTGAGGGATCAAAAATTGAAAAGGCAGAGTAAGTATTACATAGTGGTTAAGAGCAGGATTTGTATCTTGGATTTTGTTTTGTTTTTTAATTTGTGCGAGAGTAGTAGAGTTCAGCAGATAGATGGGACTGAGGGAGAGAAAGTGAAAAAGTACCCACCAAGGAGGATGGGCATGCGTGCACACACCTGCCCAGTGTGTTCCTCACATCACGTCCTCACACTGCTGGGTTTAGGACTCAAACCGAGCAGTTGGCAATGTGGGATCCAGCTGCCTTACCACCTTGTCACTGGCTGGTCCTTGTGTTTTATTTCCTTTTTCATCTAGGGGTTTTTAAAAGACAGTTTAAAAACTAGCACTTTAATAGGTAAAAAATTAGCATGTTGATGTTCTATTTTTATTAGTTTGGATTTTTTTTTTAATTGGCCATCTATGTGTCTTTGAAATGCCTGTTTGGTTTTTATTTTTGGAGAGGTTTCTGCTATAGGGCACGTGCGTTCACCAGACAGACAGACAGAAAGCGAGAAATCACCCCCCAGGGGGGATGGGCATGCACGCACATGTGCCCGGCGTGAATTTTAAGCCAACTATTGGTCCCAATGCCTCTTTGTTTTAAGCTGTTTCCCCTCTCCCCAATTTTGGTGCTTTTCTTTTTCTATACTGATTTGTGGAAATACGTATTTGTGAAAAGTGTTTTTATGTTAGGCTTACTGGAATTTCATCCTCCATTAATTCCATGAAATGAACAAAATAAAGTATTTATTACACTAGTGTAAACTAGTACCTACCAAGGAAGATGGGCACACATGCCCACACATGCCCAGCGTATTGCTCACATTGCTAGTCCTCACTCTGCTGGGTTTGGGACTTAAACCAAGCAGTTGGCCATGCGAGATCCAGCTGGATAGTTAAGGCAGCCAACTCCCACATAGACAAGTGAGTGGTTTTGTAATACCTAATAGAAATAATACTTAGCCTAAAAGAATAGAAAATGGAGATTGTGAGACCAGCAGGTGGCATGGTTAAGGTGCTGGACTCCCATATGGCCCACTGTGGTTTGAGTCTAGATCTGGCAGCTTGCTTTCTCACTTTCCCTTCCCTCCCTCCCTCCCTCTGTCTTTTTCTGATGAGTGTGTGGGCCCTATGGTAAAAATTTTAAAATAATGATAATAAAATAAAATTTAAAAAAAGAGAATTAAGGTTGAGGGTCAAAAATGGAAAAGACAGTAAATATTACATAGTGGTTAAGAGCAGGATTTTGGGGCCAACCCATGGCACAGGGTTTAAGATGGCTGGATCCTAGATGGCTGATAACACAGTTTGAATTCTGAACCCAGCAGCTTGAGAAACACACCAGATGTGGGTGTGCACATGCCCAAAATTCCGAAAGGAGGGAGAGATGGAGATGGGGTTGCAATGTGACCATTCCCCGTTGAGGGAGGGCTTTCTTGCTTTCTCTTACTCTGAAGAGCCATATGTGCCCTCTGACAAATTTTTTTTTTTCTATAGAAATTTTTTGGCTATAGGGTATGTGCGCTTGCCAGAGAGACAGAGGAACAGAAAGCAAAAAATCACCTCCCTGTAGGGATGACCACGTCACAATTCCTTCTCTTCCATTCTCTCGGGATTTCCCAGCATGAGTTTTTTAAGCCGCTGGGTCTGGGACTCAAACCATGGTCTACTATGTGGGAATCCAGTGAGGTAACCATTACGCCATCTGCTGGTCCTAACAAAAATTTTTTAAAAAAGGAACTGGAGCTTTATATCAAAACTGGATTTTAGGGCTGGCTCTATGGCCTGGTAAGTAAGGCAGCGAAATCCCACATGGGCAACTGAGTGGTTTTGAGTCCAGACCGTGTGTCTTGCAAAAAACTTTGGGGACCTGTGTGTGCACGCCCCAAATTCCAACAGGATAGGAGAATGGAGAAGGCATTGCAAAGTAATCATTCTGTATGAGTAGTGCATTCTACCTTCTCTGTCTTTCTCCCTGGCAAGGACACACACAAAAACAACAAAAACTGAATCAGAATGATAGCTTTGCTACTTGCTGGTCTTGTGATCAAAATGGCAGGTTAACTTTGTGCCCCACCCTCCAATCTTTGGAATGAGAGTATATAAGTTTATATCAAGATCAGAAAATAGTAGTAAATATGTAGTAGTAAATATGTAGTAAATATGTAGTAGTAAATATGTAGTAAATATGTAGCTTGCTTTGTGGTTAGGACAGGATCTGTGTCATACACTTTTTTTTTCTTTTTAAACAAGTGAAAACCCAGTTTTCATCCTCACCTATAGTAGTAATGTATAAAAATGAATGAGAGTGCACATGTTATGCCTGTACATACTAAAAGTTCATTAAATGAAGGCCAGCGGATAGCATGGTGGTTAATGCACTGGACTCCCACATGGCCACCGTGGTTTGAGTCCCAGACCCAGTGGTTTGAAACTCATGCCAGATGCGTGTGCGTGTGCATATGTGCCCAAAATCCCAGGAGGAGAATGGAGAAGAAGGGATTGCGTTATGGCAATCCCCCCTGGGGAGTGATACCTGACTTCCCCTCCTCTCTTTGTCTCTTTCCCCGAGCACACTCACCATATGGCAAAAACCTAACAACAAAAATTCATTAAATGGTAACAGTTATCTTAAATAATTGAAATTCTCTTGTGTTTGGTTAGTACTGGGGTGATGCATGCTCCAGATAGGACCCACTGCCTATCTTTGTACATCATGTGAACTAAGAATTGGTTATTTTATTTATTTTAATTGAAGAATAAAAATTATATGTATGCATGGTGTAAAATGCATCTTGGTTTGTATAAACATTGTGGAATGGCCAAATAAGGCTAATTATCATATCCATTACTTCCCATACGTACCGTTTTTTTCTGGTGAGAACATTTAAAATCTTGGCAATTTTCAAGTATGTGATATTCATTGTTAATACTCTATAGTCACCATGTTGTACAATAGATTACCTGAACTTAGTCTCTGGTCTGACATTTTGTGTCCTTTGACCACCATCTCCCAATCCCACCCACCAGGTAAGAGTCTGTAAATGGAAAATAAGAGAATATTTGCACATGAACATTATATGAAGCTCAAATGTCCGTATCTAAATATAAAGTTTATTGGAACAGAGTTTCACCCATTTGTGTGTGTATTGTCTGTGGCTGCTTTTGCAGTACCCTGGCAGAGCTGAGTAGTTTTGACAGACCACATAGATAGAGACTTTGTGGTATACAAGGCTAAAGTATTTACTAACTGATGGCCCTGTGTAGAAAAAGTGTACTGATCCATAGATTCCTAAGGAATCAGACTTTTTTTAATGTTGTCAAATTTTCTTGTCAAACATCTAATGTATTGGCACTAAGTATTGATTAATCAAGATACAAAGTTTTCTATTCAAGGTAGTGTGGGTTTTGGAATGAATGAAACAAGGTGGAGATTATGAGGATTTTTCTTACCAGGATTGATTTTTAAAAAAAAAAATTTTTTTGACAGCTTGGAGAATTTTGATTTTAGGTTCTTACCAACTATTTACAACCTCCCTCTGCTCTTTAGGAGAGAGGAGGATGGTTAGCAGAAATCACATCTCTAAAATTGAGTTTCTTTAGTTTTGAGGGTTTGTATTTATACTTCTACCTTTGAATTGGGGTCTTCTGTTCACATTGTTAGAAATTAATAACTCACACATGGCTTATTTAAGACACAATTTAGGTTCTCATCCATAAAATGTGGGCTTATAAAGTAAAACAAAAGAAGTCTTTCATAAATTATCCCAAAGTATTTGAATCAATTTGTAACTTTAAGGACTAACTACCTTGAGCCATTATAGGTTGGATACAAAGTGAAGCTGGAGTATAGAACCAAGTCTAAGCCTACATGTAATCTGTGTTTCTTGCCTAATCCTTAAAACGGAGTGGAGGTGGGACTAAGGTTTACAGAGTTAATTTGAGGAAGGTGGAGTCTTGGTACTCCTGCTCCCTGACCATGCTCTTCTTATTCTGTGTTGGCATGCTGTTAGCACTTTCCTGCTACTTCAGATCCTCTTACCTGTCGTCCACCTGTTCTAGTATTGGTTAAAATACTCTTAAAGCTGTTTACAGAAAGTGCTTTTATAAGATACTATGATATTTAGTCTCCCGAATGTACATGTAGTAAACAAAGTGTCCTGGGGGTAAACAGTGGTTTTCCATAGCATAGCTCCATATTCTAAAGCATAATGTGACTTTTGGTTTTCTAGAAACGTTAATACTTTAATAAGCTCTTTTCTTGCCACCTTTTCTCTTTCTTTCTTTCTTTCTCTCTCTCTCTTTTTTTTTTTTTTTTTTTTTGAAGTTTGCTCTAGGGCACATGTGCTTGCCAGAAAGAGAGAGAGCAGGAAAGTGAGGAAATCCACCCCCCTGCCCCCAGTGGGGATGCTCATGCCATAATCTCTTCTCCATTCTCCTCTTGGAATTATGGGCACATGTACCTAGCATGTTTTGTTTTGTTTAGATTTTTGCTGTAGGTTGCATACGCCTACCAGACAGAGAAGATGAGGAAAGTGAGAAATTATCCCTAGGGAACATGGACATGCCACAGTCTCTTCTCTATTCTTTCAGGATTTGAGGCTTGGGCACACACATCTGGCATTATTTTCAAGTCACCATATTTGAGACTTGAACAATGAAGTGGCCATGTGGAATCCAGCACCTTCACTACCATGTTAACCTCCTGGCCCACTCCTAGTGTATTTTACAAGACACAGAATTTAGGACTCTAACCCTGTAGCAGTTGGCCATGTGGGATCCAGCTGCCTTAACCATCATTCTATCTAGCTGGCCCAATACTTTTAAAATACTCACTTTTTTTTTTTTTTTTTAAGAGGTTTTTGCTACAGGGCGCGTGTGCTCGCCAGACAGACAGAAAGCAAGAAATCACCCCCCAGGGGGGATGGCCACGCCGCAATCCCTTCTCCTCCATTCTCCTCTTGGGATCTTGGGCACGCACGCACATGCACCTGGCGTGAGTTTTAAGCCACCGGGTACAGGGCACGAACCGCGGTCAGCTATGTGGGAGTCCAGCAACATAGCCGTTACGCTAACTGCTGGTCCCAAAATAGTCACTTTCTTGTTTCTTAAATTGCAAAGAATTTATTCGGGAAGTTTGTAATAAACATTTGAATGTAAGGCAAAGTTTTTGCATTTTTATGTAATAGATTTTTAGTATTGTGCAGACATGGACATGATAGCTGTTACTTTGGGATTACCTTATTTTTTTGTAGAAGTTGTCTTCCTCTTTGGGGGTGGTAAAACCCTTTTTAAAAATTCTCTTTAAAAAAGTTTGCAATATTGGGACCAGCAGTTAGCTTAATGGCTATGTTGCTGGATTCCCAAGGTAGTCGACTGCTGTTCGAGTCCTGGACCTGGTGGCTTAAACTCACACCGGGCGTGTGTGCGTGCGTGCGTGCGTGCGTGCCCAGGATCCTGAGAGGAGAATGGAGGAGAAGGGATTGCGGCATGGCCATCCTCCCTGGGAGTTGATTTCTTGCTTTCTGTCTCTTTGTCTGTCTCTGTCTTTCCGGCGAGCACACGCGCCCTATAGCAAAACCTCTCCCCCCCCCAAAAAAAAAAGTTTGCAGTATTAAGTAGGTAAGAAAGTCATTTGTAATCTCATTATTAAACTTTCTTATGTAATATTAGAAGTGAAATTTCCCACCTCTGTTTACAACTTGTTTGTATTCTTCTTCTCTTGATCTGGTTTATTTGGACATATCTATCTACATGTGCATATACTTTTTATTTTTGCTTAGTAACAAAACAAACTATACACACTGGGGACTAACTTGCTTTTTTATGTATGTCATGAACCATTTTCCAGGTCAGTGCATCTAGATTCCCTCATTCTTTTTAATGGCTGCATACTTTCACTATTATGGATATACCGTATTTATACAACCAGTTCCCTATTGATGGACAGAATGGTTGTGTCTAGATTTTTGCTAACCTTATGAAAGGGTAGAACCTGTAATGAATGGTAAGGAAGTAAGTAGTTAATAGCACTACTACTTTAAAGAAAAAAGTAGAAAAGACACTTCCTTTGCCATAGTCACTTACTAAATGAAATTTAATAAAAACACTGTCAAAAGTTGGAAGGACCAAAATTGATACTTTTTCTCTGATCTTTTTGCCATGTGTATATCTGAATTCTTTGTTTTTAAAGAAGAAACAGCATTGAAGCATTATTTGGGGGGAAAAACACACACACAAAATCCAGCAACTCAACATTCATGAGCAACTCTATACTATACCAGTATGTGCCTGTGCAGAGGAAGGAAAGCAATTTTGGTAAGGAATTAAAACTTTAGCTTTAAACTTGCAACAGGTTGATATTTATAATGAATGATGAATCAAAAAAAATTTTTATGTTGACAGCACCTTTTTTTTAGTTAAAAAAAATCACCATATCTTTGATATCTGTAATTTCAGTTTAAACTTTTCCCTTTTTTACTAAAAGAAAAATCTGAATTTGCAGCCAACAAAAATTATATATATTAAGGTGTGTATTACCTCTGACTTGTATTAAAATATTTATATTGGCATTTATTAGAGATGTTTATGGGTTGACTTTATCCTTTTCCTCAAGCAAGGGTCAAGTTCACTAATTGCTGAGTTTTATACATATTACAGCAATAATCCTTTGTTAGGTGTGCGTTATACCCAATTAGATGCTTTAAAATAACTCATATTTTGTTTTTTAACTTTTTACATGGGGATTATCACTGGTAGTTGTTTTTTTTTTTTTAATTAAACCTAAACATGTGACATCTGTTATACTGATTTTATTAATGGAAACTTTTTTCTGCCTTTTGCATTATATAGGAAATATATCCTGGACAGTTCCAACCATCTCTCTGTCACAAATTCATAGCCTTGTCAGATAAGGAAGGAAAATTACTTCGCAACTATACTCAGAACATAGATACATTGGAACAGGTTGCAGGAATCCAAAGGATAATTCAGTGTCATGGTTAGTAAACTTCAGAATGGCTTTGTGTAATTTATTAGTTTTATAAACAGGCTGTCATCCAGGAGTGGAGATTAATCATATTATCTAACTAATTGTAGATAACGTAAGAAAAGTAGAATGTGAAAATAATAAGACTAGAAGTATTGGTATTGATGCTAAATTGTGTGAGCCAACAGATCTTAATGTACTTCTGTTTCTTTTGGCCAAAGAGAGCATGCACTTGCCAGAGAAAGGGGCTGGGAGAGGGAAGCACCCCTCCAGTGGGGCATGGTCACATTGCAATCCCTTCTCCAGTTGTCTATGCCTGTTGGGATTTTGGACATGCATGCACACATACCTAGTGTGTTTTTTAGGTCACTCAGGCTGGATTTCAAACTGATCAGCCTTGTGAGATCTCGCTTCCTTGACCACTAGGAGGCAGGGCCGGTCCCAATCTTTTTTCTGGTGTAACTTTATATATAGTCTTTGTGTTACATTAAGACATTTATTCTATTAATAGTGAACTATTCTTTTAATAAAGCGTGTGTATATGTTTGTTGTCTCTAGGCTCCTTTGCAACAGCATCTTGCCTGATTTGTAAATATAAAGTTGACTGTGAAGCTGTACGAGGAGATATTTTTAATCAGGTAATTTATCACTCAAAATAGTTGAGGAATTGTGCACTGCTCTGATCTTTCTTTTTTTTTCTTTTGCCTTAAACTCCCTTCTTCCCCCTTAAGGTATTTCTTTGATACAGAAGAATGGGTACAAGAAGAAAATATTAGCATTTAAAGGATTAGGTCCATTGTGTGTGCATACTCACATTATTGTTTTTCCTCTTAATATATGATGAACTCTTGAATGTTAGATGTACTGCTACACAGATACTATAAAAATAACATATTATTTAGTTGTGTGTTTCATTGTGTGTTAAACTACCCATTTTTGACAATTGATATTTAGGTTGTGTCCTATTTTCCCTAATTTTTTTTCAAGTTTGTTTATTCTGAGAGTGAGAGAAAGAAGACAGCAACAGGGTCTAGTAGCCATAGTCCACTTTGCAGTGTACTTGGGGAGGTCTCTCGGATGCAAACTTGGAAACAGGTTTGGGTCGGCATTGGTAGATGTTGCATTTTACCCTGATGAGACACTTTAGCCCCTTTCTGCCATTTTATTGATAACTTTTCTGTTTTCATTGATAATCCTGAAATACATTCTTATGAAGGGTGGAAATAGTAACTGTTCCTAATGGTTTTCCCTTGACTTCCCTACCTCTACCAAAATCTGGAACATGCAGGTAGTTCCTCGATGTCCTAGGTGCCCAGCTGATGAACCACTTGCTATTATGAAACCAGAGATTGTCTTTTTTGGTGAAAATTTACCAGAACAGTTTCATAGAGCCATGAAGTATGACAAAGATGAAGTTGATCTCCTCATTGTTATTGGATCTTCCCTGAAAGTAAGACCAGTAGCACTAATTCCAAGTAAGTTGATAAGTTGATAATAGTATTTGGAGAATATTTATCTATATACAGATCCACGTAATTGACCATAGTGATCTGCATTTCTGCTTAAAGAGTTGGGAAGAGCAGAACTTTCATTTTCATTCTTTTTTATTTTGCATTTTATTTTGCATTCTTGTTCATAAAGATTGGTGAATTTGACATTTTAGTGAGGGTTTGGGGGATGTCAAAGAGCCATGTTGGGGCCATAGATGCTGGACTCCACATGGCTGACTGCAGTTGGAGTCCTGGATCCAGTGGCCTGAAATTCATGCTGGGCATGTGTGCATGCATGCCTAAAATCCTAGGAGGAAAATGGAGAAGGGATTGAAGTGTGGCCATCCCCCTCGGGGGCTGATTTCTCACTTTCCCTCTTAGTCTCTTTCTGTCTCTCCAGTGAGTGCACACATCCTATGGCAAAAACTTTTTTTTAAAAATGTCATTTTAATTTTTATTCTTATTTATATGAAATATTCAGACAAAGGGAAATGAGGGACCATAACAGCTTTGTTTCTGGACTCCCATGTATTCAACTGCAGTTTGAGTCCCAGACCTGGTTGCTTAAAACTCACTCTGAGCACGTGGGCATGCATACCCAAGATTCCTGAGAGGAGAATGGAGGAGAAGGGTTGTGGCATTGCCATCCCCCCAGGGGGGTGGTTTCTCACTTTCTGTCTGTCTGTCTGGCGAGTGCATGCGCCCTATAGCAAAAACCTCTCCAAAAAAAAAAAAAGACAAAGGGAAATGGTTCAACTTAGGCTCTTATTATTATTATTATTATTTTGGCTTTTGCTATAGGGTGCATGCACTTGCCAGAGAGAGGCAGAGAGAAAATGAGAAATCACATGGCTATGCTGAAATCCCTTCTCCTTTTCTCTTTGGATTTTGGGTATGCATCATATGCACCCAGCATGTTTTTTAAGCCTCCGGGTCCAGGACAGGTATGTAGGATCTAGCACCTTAACCACCATACTATCTATTGGCCCTCAATTTGTTTTTTAATGGAATGTGTTTTACATTTTCTTTCTTTTTTTTTTTCAGAGAGATTTTTGCTATAGGGCACATGCACTTAACAGAAAGACAGAAAGCGAGAAATCAACCCCCAGGGGGGATGGCCACACCACAATCCCTTCTTTCTATTCCCCGCTCAGAATTTTGGGCATGCATGCACATCTACCTGGCATGAGTTTGAAGCTACCAAGTCTAGGACTTGAACTGTAGTCGGCTACTTAGGATTCCAGCGACGGAACCATTATGCCATCTGCTGGTTTACATTTTCTTTTAATGCAGAAGAAAATACGGTCATTCAGTTATGTTTTACTAAATTGTTCATTAAGGAGACTTGCAAAAATATAAACCACTTGTTTTAGGGTCAGCTTGTGAGTGGTAGTTATGGTGGTTGTATCCCACATGGCTGATAGCGCAGTTGTTTATTTTTTTCGTTTTCATTTTAGTGAGTGTGCGCTCATCAGAGGGAGAAAGAGAAAGAGCGAGACATGACCTGAAATTCATGCTGGGCACATGTGCGTGCACGCCTAAAATCCCAGGAGGAGAATGGAGAAGGGATTGAAGTGTGGCTATCCCCCCCGTCCCGGGGGCTGATTTCTCACTTTCCCGCTTAGTCTCTGTTTCTCTGTGCGTGCACACACCTATGGCAAAAACCTTTTAGAAAAGGTTTTA
>NW_006159730.1:2830009-2842266 GCF_000334495.1 Tupaia belangeri chinensis | reverse complement strand
CAGCAGGATAGCGGTGCTGAAATCCCTTCTCCATTCATTCTCTTCTTGGGATATTTAGGCACATATGCACATGTATCTGGAGTAATTTTCAAACCACTGGGTCCGGGATTTGAACAGTGCAGTTGGCCATTTGGGATCCAGCCATCCTAACCTCCCCTCTACGTGCTTCTCCCCAGGTATATTGAAATTTAATCTTTTTTTTTTCCCTTTTAATTTGCCATGAAGTGCATGTATTCACCGGAGAGAGACAGAGGCCGGGCAGGGAGAGCAACTAGTCCCTGCAACGGGATGTGGTCCCATCACTGTCCCCCATCTCCATTTCACCACTCTTGAGATCGGGGTCATGCACACACGTAAGCTCGGGCTACTAGGTCCACGATTTGAACTGCAGGGTTGGCTGTGTAGGGTCTGGCTCCGGGTAACCATTGGGCCTTGGTGTTAGCTCCCTCTTACTGTTTTTATTTGGCCATTTTACATATTTAAAGAGTATAATTTATTTATTCAGTTTGTGAATATAATGTCTAATTATCAGTTCAAGATAATTACTACTGTAATTTGTTAGACATTGTGAAATCTATAATTATTATTATTTTTTTAATTAATTTTTTTTTGAGAGTTTTTTGCTATAGTGCGCATGTGCTCACCAGACAGACAGAGACAGACAGAGAGACAGAAAGCGAGAAATCACCCCCCAGGGGCGATGGCCACGCTGCAATCCCTTCTCTTCCTTTCTCCTCTCGGAATCTTGGGCACGCACGCACACGTGCCCGGCGTGAGTTTAAGCTACCGGGTCCGGGACTTGAACCGCGGTCGACTACGTGGGAGTCCAGCAACATAGCCATTATGCTAACTGTTGGTCCCTATAATTATTTTTAACTGTACTATTCCTGTGCTATAGAATTACAGAACTTACTCCCCTAAGTGTAATTATTTTGCATTAACTAACATCTCGTATCACTTCTTCCCTCACCATTCTCATTCTCTGGTAATCACTATTCTGATTTTTTTTTTTTCCTTAATTGTCGAGGATGTGTGTCCTTATAGAAAAAAGAGGGGTAAGGTAGGAAGCATAGTCATGTTGCAATCCCCTCTTCATTTTTCCTTCCCAATTGGATTTTGGAGAGAGACATGTGTGATGCTGGGGCCAGGATTCTAACTGCGATCATCCACATGTGATCTGGCTCCCATAACCAGTAGGCAGTAGGGCTAGCCCTCTACTACATCAGCTAGCTTTTCAAATTTCCACAAGTGAATAAGAACATGTAATTTTTCTTTTGTCTATGCTTGTCTTTTTTTGTTTTTTAAGAATTAATTTTTATTTATTATCTTTTTTTGTTGTTGCTGTTAATTTGCTGTAGGCACATGCACTCACCAGGAAGACAGAGAGACAGAGAGAGAGAGAAGGAGAGAGAAAGAGAAAGTGAGAAAGCAAGCTGCCAAGTCTTGGACCTGAATTGCAGTCAACCATTTGGGAGTCCAGTGCTTTAACCACTATACCACCTGCTGGCCCCATCTATGCTTGTCTTATTTCACTTAACATAATGTCCTCCAGGTTCATCCATGTTACCTGAAATGACATGATTTTATTTTGGGTGGCGTGTGCTCACCAGAGAGACAGACAGAAAGCAAGAAATCACCCACCGGAGGGATGGCCACGCCATGATCCCTTCTCCATTTTCCTCTCTGTATTTTGGGCATGCATACACACACATGCCCGATGTGTTTTAAGCTGCCGGGCCGCCCGATGTGTTTGAAGCGGCCGGGCCTGGGACTCGAACCACAGTTGAATACGTTGGAGTCCAGTGATGTAACTGTTATGCCATCTGCTGGTCTCAATCAGGGAAATTTCTTGAGCATGTGTTTTCATATTTCCCTGTCTTTTAAAAAAATTTTAGGTTATGCCATAGGGCATGTGCACTGACTGCAGAGAAACAGAAACAGACTGAGAGGAAAACTGAGAAATCAACCCCCACGGGGATGGCCATGCCTCAATCCCTTCTCCTCCATTTTCCTCCTTGGATTCTTGGGTGCACATGCACCTGGGTGATTTTCCAGCTGCCAGGTCCAGGACCTGAACCATGGTCAGCCATGTGGGAACCCAGCACCTTAACCACCATGCCAGCCCAATAATTTTCTAAAAATATGAAACACAAGTTCATAATGAAGAGATTTGTGTGATTTTTCTTTTTCCCATTCTGTATCAGGAACTATTTCAGTTAAGTGGATAATTAACACTTAATGTGCCTAGAACTCTTCTGTGCACTTGACATGTTAACTCCTTTAACCCTCACCACAACCTTTTAAAAGAATACTGTTGAGACCAGCAGTTGACGTAATGACTATGTCGCTGGACTCCCATGTCGTCAACTGCAGTTTGAGTCCCGAACTGGGTGGCTTAAACTCACGCTGGGCGCATGTGCGTGCGTGCCCAAGATCCCGAGAGGAGAATGGAGGAGAAGGGATTGCAGTGTGGCTATCCCCCCAAGGGGTAATTTCTGTCTCTCTGGCTCTGTCTTTCTGGTGAGCACACACACGCTATAGCAAAAACCTCTTAAAAAATTTTAAAAAGAATACTGTCAATATCCCCATTCTACAGACAAAATTGAAGTACAAGGTAGAAAAATCTGAGAAGATTGCTCAGAGGATAATCAGATGACAGGAACAGAAACTGGTATTTTACAAGAGAAACTTAACTACTTGTGTCTGCTTACTAGATAGCTTGATGAAATGTATGTCTTGGATAAGAGGAGGGTTTTTTTGGTATTTGGCTCTTAGGTCCTTGTTAAGTTTTTGCATGGCACATTTGTTGTGGTTTTATTAGCTGCTGCTCCTTTTTTCTAACTCTCATAATTTTTTTACCCTATTTTTAGGTTCCATACCCCATGAAGTGCCTCAGATATTAATTAATAGGGAACCTTTGCCTCATCTGCATTTTGATGTAGAGCTTCTTGGAGACTGTGATGTCATAATAAATGAATTGTGTCATAGGTTAGGTGGTGAATATGCCAAACTTTGCTGTAACCCTGTAAAGCTTTCAGAAATTACTGAAAAACCTCCACGAACACAAAGAGAGTTGGCTCATTTGTCAGAGTTACCACCAACACCTCTTCACATTTCAGAAGACTCAAGTTCACCAGAAAGAACTTCACCGCCGGATTCTTCAGTGCTTATTACACTTTTAGACCAAGCAGCTAAGAGTAATGATGATTCAGATGTGTCTGAATCAAAAGGTTGTATGGAAGAAAAATCACAGGACATACAGACTTCAACTAGGAATGTTGAAAGTGTTCCTGAACAGGTCGAAAATGCAGATTTGAAGGATGTTGGTTCAAATACTGGGGAGAAAAATGAAAGAACTTCAGTTGCTGAAACAGTGAGAAAGTGCTGGCCCAATAGACTTGCAAAGGAGCAGATTAGTAAGCGGCTTGATGGTAAGAAAGGTCATTGAACCACTTTGAAAGTATGTTTACTCTAAAATATTATTTGGGGGACCAGCAGTTAGCGTAATGGCTGTGTCACTGGACTCCCATGTAGTCGACCGTGGTTCTAGTCCCGGCCCCGGTGGCTTAGAATTCACACCGGGCACGTGTGTGTGCGTGCCCAGGATCCCAAGAGGAGAATAGAGGAGAAGGGATTGTGGTGTGGCCATCCCCCATGAGGGGTGATTTCTCACTTTATGTGTCTCTGTCTGGCGAGCACATGCACCCTATAGCAAAAAACTCTCCAAAAAATATACATTTATATTATTTGGAAGAAATTAGTAATTTTGGCAGATTAGTTGATAGTTTTATGTAGCTGAATGAAGCAGTTGTTGTAGAGAAACTGATCGCTACAGAAAGGTAAAAACTGGTGGTATCTTCGTAATGTAAGGAAGAAGTAATTTATTTCAACAGTGCTCTGTAAATTATATTTTTCTAGGGGATGGGAAGACATAGTATATCAAGAGTGGGTTGGTATTGAGTGCTCTGTCATTGGTGAAAGCTTTAATTGGTAGAAATGATAAATTTGGGTGCGCACTGTGGGTTAGTTGCTTTATATCTGATTTCAATCTCATGAGGTATAGGAACGGTTACTACTTTTCTGCTACAATGAGAAAAGTGAGGACCATGAAAGTTGAGTACTCATGCAAAGTAACTCCTAGGAAGTCTAGAACCAGGTTAGATTTCAGGTCTGTCCTGAGTTTGCTCTCTTAGTCATTATGCTGTTCTGTCTCAGATCTAGAAAACATTTCCTGATTGTTCTTCACTGAATGAAGAACTTTTCATTAATTTCTACTTTTTGCAGATAAGTCCAGTTAGTGTACACAGGTCTAGCTCAGAGAGATTGTGGATTCTGTTCCAAAGCTACTGTAATAAAGGCAATATCGCAATAAAGTGAGTCCACAAAATTTTTTTGGTTTTCAAGTGCACATAAAAGTTGTTCACATTATATTGCGTTGTTGGAAAAGTCATGACGTGTTTTTCTATGCAAAAATGTGTCATGATTTTTCTGTATAGTATATTAAAATGTGCAGTAGTGTTATGTCTTAAAACAGTGTATATCCTCAATTTTAAAAATGCTGATAGTTAATCAGACCCTTTGAGTGAGTTACAGTCTCTTGCTGGTGTAGGGTCTTGCCTTGATGTTGATGACTGCTGACTGATAAGGGAGATGGTTGTGGAAGGCTGTGGTGGGGGCCACTGCAATTTTTTAAAATAAGAAATGGGCACCAGCAAGTGGAGTGGAGATTAAAGCGCAGGGTCCTACATCCTGGATCCAGCAGCTTGAAAATAATGCCGGGTGTGCATGCATGTGCCCCCAAAATCCCAAAGGAGAGGTGAGGAGAAGGGATTGCAGTGTGGTCCTGTCTCCTGGGAGAGTGACTTTTCACTTTGTCCCTACTCCCGAGCAAACACACATGCCCTGCAGCAAAGAAATGACACTGGAATTTGTTATTTTGATCAGTTCTTCCTTTCATGAAAGATCTGTGTGTAGCATACAATGCTGTTAGTAACATTTTACCCACAGAATTCCTTTCAGAATTGGTCAATCCTGTGCTGCTGTTTTATCAACCAGTTTTATGCAGTATTTTAAATGTTGCCGTCATTTCAACAGTGTTGGTAGCACCTTCACCAGGAATAGATTCTATCCCCAAAATTATTTTATTTAACTTTATTTATTTATTTATTTTTAATTAATTTATTTTAATTTGCCCAGAGAGGGACAGAGAAAGAGAGAGAGAGAAAGCAAGCCGCCAGGTTCTGGACTCAAACTGTGGTTGGCCATGTGGGAGTCCAGTGCCCTTAACCACCATGCCACCTGTTGGCCCCAACTTTATTTTTAATTTGACCAGAGAGAGAGAAAGTGAGAAAGCAAGCTGCCATGTTCGGTACTTGAACTGTAGTCAGCCATGTGGGAGTCCAGTGCTCTTAACCACCACACCACCTGCTGGCCCCAAGGTACCAGTTCTTTTTTTGGGAGAGGTTTTTGCTATAGGGCGCGTGCGCTCACCAGACAGAGAGACATAGAGACAGAAAGTGAGAAATCACCCCCCAGGGGGGATGGTCACGCCGCAATCCCTTCTCCTCCATTCTCCTCTCGGGATCTTGGGCATGCACGCACACGCGCCTGGCGTGAGTTTTAAGCCAATGGGTTCGGGACGCGAACCACGGTCGACTACATGGGAGTCCAGCAACATAGCCATTACGCTAACTGCTGGTTCCCAAGGTACCAGTTCTTTAGCTCATCCCTAAGAAGCAGCTCATCTGTTCTAGTTTTACTGTGTGATTACATATCTTCAAACTTTATTTCTATCCATAAAATAGTTCTTTTGCTATTTCCACCTCTTCTGCAGTTCCACCACTGAACTCTTGAACCCCTTCAAAGTCATCTGTGAAAATTGAAATTAGTCTGGGAACCAGCAGTTAACGTAATGGCTATGTTGCTGGATTCCCATGTAGTTGACCGCAGTTCGCACCCCGGACCTGGGGGCTTAGAACTCATGCCAGGTGCATGTGCGTTCGTGCCCAAGATCCCGAGAGGAGAATGGAGGAGAAGGGATTGCAGCGTGACCATCCCCCCTGGGGGGCGATTTCTTGCTTTCTGTCTCTATGTCTCTGTCTGTCTGGCGAGCGCATGTGCCCTATAGCGAAAACCTCCCCCCAAAAAATTGAAATTAGTTTTTTCCAGACTTGTTAATGTTGATATTTTAACTTCTTCCCATGGATCATGAGGTTTTTTTGTTTTTTTATTCTTGGCCACTGCTCACCAGAGTGCAGAAGCACCCCCACAATGGGAAGATGGTCACACTAATCCCTTTTTCTCCATTTATCCAACCTGTTAGGATTTGGGGCATGCATACACACACCTAGCATGTTTTTGAAGCCACTGAGGTGGGATTCAGACTAGCCAGCCATGTGGGATCTGGCTCACTTAAGCATTAGACTATCAGGCTGGCCCATGTGTATATTGTTTTTTGGAAAGTTTATTCTTTTATTCCACAATCAAGAAACAGCATCCTTGTCAGGGGCTTGATGCTGCGATCAGTCCCCAGCTCCAGGTAGTCCTAGATAATGGATATGTGCATGTCTGGCATACTCAAGGCAATATCTTGATAACATTCCACAAGCTTTTCATGTTGAGTGAGACGCATAGGGCGTTAGCTTTTACCACTGTGCTACTGTTCAGCCTCGGTGAGTGTTCTTAATAATATCTAGAATGATGATTACTTCTAGGTTTTCAGTTAACTTTGCTGCAGTCCACCACAGGAATCGTATTTATGGCAACCTGGAGCCTTATGAAATGTATTTTCTTAAATAAAAGGACTTGAAAATTGAAATTCTTCCTTGATCCATTAGTTGCATAATGGATATTGTGTTAGCAGCATGAAAACAACATTTATCTCCTTGTATATCTATATCAAACCTGCTGGGTGAACAGGTGTATTGACAGCACTAATTTTTTTTTTTTTTTTTAACTTTTTGCTACATGTTTGCTTGCAGGAGACAGAAGGGGAAAGTGAGAAACCACCTCCAGGGTGGATGGCCATACTGCAGTCCCATTGCCTCCATGTTCTCAAGCCCCCAGGTCTGGGACTTGAACTATACAATCAGCTGTGTGGAATCCATCTGCCTTAATTTCCATGCCTTATTTTCTACTCAGAAAAATTAGATTCAAAGTATACTTTCAATCTGTTTTTTTCTGAGTAGAAAATAAGGCTTGAAATATTCAGTAAACCATGCTCTAAACAAATGTGCGTATCATCCACGATTTGTTACTCCATTTTAGAGTGTGGGCAGAGTAGATTTAGCTAGCATTTTTTTTTTTCCTTTTATTTGCCAGAGGGCAATGGTGCACACACTTGTCAGAGAATTGATCATGCCACAATCCCTTTATCTCCATCTCTCCCTCCTTTTGGGATTTTGGGTGTACAGGTACATGTGCCCAGCATGTTTCTCAAGCTGCTGAGTCTGGGACTAGAACCTTGCTATCGACTGTGTGGGATCCAGCTGCCTTAACCACCATGTTATGGGCTGGCCTCATTTAATGTATTTCTTAAGGGTACTAGGTCTTGAAGGGATGGTAAGTGAACATAGACTTTAGCTTAAAGTCAGATGTATGAACCTCTAACAAGAGTCAGCCTGTTTTGGGAGCTAGGCCTCGACTTCTTCCTAGTTAGTAAGTCCTGAATGTCAACTTCTTTCCACATAAGGCTGTTTTGGCCACAGTGAAAAATCTGTTTAGGATAGCTACCACTTTCAACAGTTATTGTAAGTAGATCTCTGGATAAATTGCTGCCCCTTTTATAACAGCTTGCTGTAACTGTAAATGGTTTCTTTCCTCAGTCTCACGAACCAATTTCTGCTAAATTCACCTAAACTTTCTTCTGTGACTTTCTTACCTCTCAGTCTTCATAGTATTGAAAGGTCCTTGCTTGGATTACAGTAGATTTTTGGCTTAAAGGAATCTGATCAATCAAGATGACTAGAAACTTCTTACCAGCATTAGGTCATTCTGCTTTCTGATCATTGAAGTATCCACTGGACTAGCACTTTAAATTTTATTCAAGAGTTTTTCTTTTGGATCCACAACCTGGCACAAGGGGATCTGGTTTTCAACATGCTTTCTTCCTTAATCTTAGTCATTTCTAGCTGTTGACTTAGAAGTGTGAGATGTGTGACTCTTCTTTTTACTTGAACACCTAGAGGCCATTGTAAGGTTATTAGTTATAATTTGTTTTCAGATGAGGAAATAGAGGCACAGAGAGATACCTATACAAATTTAGAAAGTTAGTAGCCAGGACTAAGTTTATTTTTAAAAACACTAATGATGATATCTTTTAGTAGTCATACTTAACCTACACTTAATTCCAGACTGCTCAGTCAGATTAGTCTTAGAAAACTGAAGACACTGACATTTCTTTTTTATTACTATATTTCAGGTAATCAGTATTTGTTTTTACCACCAAATCGTTACATTTTCCATGGCGCTGAGGTATATTCAGACTCTGAAGATGATGTCTTATCCTCCAGTTCTTGTGGCAGTAACAGTGATAGTGGAACATGCCAGAGTCCTAGTTTAGAAGAACCCATGGAAGATGAGAGTGAGATTGAAGAATTCTACAATGGCTTGGAAGACGATGCTGACGTTCCAGAGAGAGCTGAAGGAACTGGATTTGGGGCTGATGGAGGTGATCAAGAGCCAGTTAATGAAGCTATATCCATGAAACAGGAAGTAACAGACATGAACTGTCCATCAAATAAATCATAATGTAGTAATTGTCCAGGTACAGAAATTGTTCCACCAGCATTAGGAACTTCAGCATGTCAAAAATGAATGTTTACTTGTGAACTCGATAGAGCAAGGAAACCAGAGAGGTATAATATTTATAGACTGGTAAAATACTGTTTTACATGGATGATTTTTTAACTTCATTATTTCTGTACTTGTACACTCAACACTAACTTTTTATTTTAAAGAAAGGTACTAAGTATCTTTAATCAGCTTGTTGGTTAAGACTTCTTTTAAAGGTTCATTTGTATGATACATCCATATGTATATATATATAATTTTTGCCTAGTGAATTTCAACATTTTAAAGTTTCAAAAAGCCATTGGAATGTTAAATTAATGTAAAGGGAACAGCTTATCTAGACCAAAGAACGGTATTTTCACACTTTTCTTTGTAACATTGAATGAAGTCCTCAGAATCTCTGTTCTGCTAAACTTTTGATTCTTTAGCACAATTACCTATTTTTAAACACTGGCATTTTCCAAAACTTGTGGCAGCTAACTTTTTAAAATCTCAAATGACATGCAATGTGAGATGAAGGAAGTCAGTATGTGGGAGAGCACTCAGTTGTTACTTTTTAAAGACAGACTTGGTGCTAAGAGTTTCAGGAATATTGTTATTTATTGTTCAAACTGAAGATGGCTTTTGTACTTCCTGTGGACATGTAATAATGTCTATATTGGCTCATAAAACTAACCTGAAAAACAAATAAATGCTTTGGAAATGTTTCAGTTGCTTTAGAAACAATAGTGCCTGCTTGAATCCCCTTAGTTTGAAATGTTTGCCATTGCTGTCTGAGTACCTATCACTGTGGTAGAGCTTGCATTGATCCTTTTCCACAAGTATTAAACTGCCAAGATGTGAAAATGAATATGCAAAGCTGTTTTGAATCTATAATAATGGTACTTCTACGGGGGAGAGTGTAATATTTTGGACTGCTGTTTTTCCATTAATGAGGAGAGCAACAGGGCCCTGATTACAGTTCCAAAGTAGTAAGATTAGTTAATTATAACTCAGCCAGAAAGTACACGTCTCCTGTTGGGAGGGTTTGGTGTAATAAATACCAAACTGCTAGTTTAGTATTATGGAGATGAACATGGTGTGTGTGACTTGTAATAGCAGAATAGTTCATGAATAAAGTTAGTTCTTATAATGTATATTTAAAAGCTTAGCCTGCCTTAAACTAGAGATCAACTTTTTCAGCTATGAAGCTTCTAGCCTTTCAAAAAAGTTCATAATTTATAAGAGTGCACAGTAAGCATTTATTTTCCAGGCCTTTTTTGAACATTACTCCCCAATTATAAAGTGTTCCTATGTTGGTTTAGTATTATAATAAAAAGGGTTTGAAATATAGCTGTTCTTTATGCATAAAATACCCAGCTAGGACCATGACTGCCAGAGAAAACTGTATTGAATTGCCATTTCCCTTCCTAAAAGATGTCTCAATCTGAATTTGGCTAACCTAAAGAATGCAGTATATTTAATTTTCCATTTGCATGATGTGTTTGTGCTATAGATAATATTTTAAATTGAAAAATTTGTTTTAAATTATTTTTACAGTGAAGACTGTTTTCAGCTCTTTTTATATTGTACATAGTCTTTTATGTAATCGACTGGCAAATGTTTTGTAGACTGTTTAATGACTGGATATCTTCCTCCAACTTTTGAAATACAAAACCAGTGTTTTATACTTGTACACCGTTTTAAAGTCTATTAAAATTGTCATTTGACTTTTTTCTGTTAACTTATATTGTTTAAGTAATGAAATTTTTAAATCTTAACAGCTTTGAGGGCTGTATTAGATGATTTCTTCTAGTACTACATTTCTTCCTTCAATTTCTAAACATCTAACCAGAAAACTACTTGCAAACACTGATGGTGCTGACCTGTACTGATGGTGTATATCACCAAGCATGTCAGAATTAGTATTTCAACTATTCTAGGCCAGAAGCCTTACCAGATAAATTGTGGTTTTAAAAAAAATCTGGGGAAGGCTCAAGACTTAGTCATGCAACAAAGGACCAGGACCTTTAAGGAACAACAGGAAATGGCGGAAATATAGTGAATGAATATTCACGTGTTCTTGGTTAGGTTAACGCAACTCTGGTTTCAAGTACTAGGTCTCTCAAGTCCTGACTGCAGACCACATTTGACAGTAACATTTTGGGGCTGACCTGAGAACCTACTTCATTCATTATTAACATTTTTGAGCTAAGGTACTATTTTAAGAAGTCAGGAATGAGACCCTTGTCATGCACATGTAATATGCCTTTAGTGGCATTTCCTGTTCCCAGGTTGACTGCTGTTTCTTGCAGCTAACTTCGTAGGTAGATTTTAAACAGAAACCTTACCCTGGTATAGTCATGTTAGCACTAGAGAAATTATAAAATACCATCAAATTTTATAAAACCAAGGAATAGTGGAGTCATTATGCATGTGCATTAATTGGAAAAATGAAGTCAGGGCTCTTATTTTTACAAGGAGGTATGTAATCAAGCTATGTACTTGACAATATCCAGTTTAAAGCCCTGGACTTGCTACTACTCCCCCCACCCCCTATGTTCAGGGTAGTATGTACTACCTACCCTTAATAGCAAGTGGTTTAATCAGCACTTTGCTTTAGTGGTATAGAAAAAGCCATCATGGGAACCAGCAGTTAGTGTAATGGCTATGTCGCTGGACTCCCACATAGTCAACCGCGGTTCGAGTCCTGGACCCGGTGGCTTAAACTCACGCCAGGCGCGTGTGCATGCGTGCCCAAGGTCCCAAGAGGAGAATGGAGGAGAAGGGATTGCAGCGTGACCATCCCCCCGGGGGGTGATTTCTCGCTTTCTGTCTCTCTGTCTCTGTCTGGTGAGCGCACGCGCTCTAGTGAAAACCTCTCCAGAAAAAAGAAAAAGCCATCACCAGGGACCAGCAGTTAGCGTAATGGCTATGTCGCTGGACTCCCACATAGTCAACCGCGGTTCGAGTCCTGGACCCGGTGGCTTAAACTCACGCCAGGCGCGTGTGCATGCGTGCCCAAGGTCCCAAGAGGAGAATGGAGGAGAAGGGATTGCAGCGTGACCATCCCCCCGGGGGGTGATTTCTCGCTTTCTCTCTCTGTCTCTGGTGAGCGCATGTGCCCTATAGCAAAAACCTCTCCAAGAAAGAAAAAGCCATCACCAGTTGGTGCTTTACATACATCATCTAAGATTTGATTAGCTTCATTTGAAACATGTCAACTCCTAGACCTGTAATCTAGAAGGAGGGAGTGTGTTGTATACCTCTTACCACTAGAAAACAGATCTAATCAAGTAAGCTCAAACGAGCATACCAGTAGAACTACGCAGAAGCAATCTGATGACCTCTCCCTACTTTTTAAAATATTATTTTGGGACCAGCAGTTAGCATAATGGCTATGTCACTGGACTCCCACATAGTCGACCATGGTTCGAGTCCCGGACCCAGTGGCTTAAACTCACACCGGGCACGTGTGCGTGCGTGCC
>NW_006159730.1:2801872-2829895 GCF_000334495.1 Tupaia belangeri chinensis | reverse complement strand
AGAGAAAGTGAGAAAGCAAGCTACCAGGTATGGGACTTGAACCATGGTCGGCCATGTGGGAGTGTCTAGTACCTTAATCACCATGCCACCTGCTGGCCCCAGACCTCTCCCCACTTTTAGAATAGCTGTCTAATGACACTATTAAAAATCACCTGAAAACTAGTCTGAGCCTCACTTCTAATACTTTGTGGGGAGGTGGGGCTTTGTGCATTGTGAATCCTTGACCAGTGTGGCTGCCTGGTTAGAGTGCCTGACCTCGTGGTTCAAGTCCTGGCGTTGGTGGTTTGAAAAACATGCTGGGCACCATTGTGCTCAATCCTGACAAGATGGCACAGATGAAGGCACTGCAGTGTACCACTCCCCACCCGAGAGTGCTTCCTTGTTCCTCTCTACCAAACAAGTGCCTTCTGGTACGTGTACATGCCTGGCCTGTTTTTCAAGCCACTGAGTAGTTTGGGATTCAAACCGCAGAGTTGGCCAAGCGGGATTCACCACTTTAATCACCATGTCACCTGTTGGCCACCCTATCCTTTTTTTATTTTTCAATTCAGGACATGTGCACTTGTTGGGGAGAGACAACAGAGAGAATGTAGGAAGTCAGTCCCTAGGGGTGGTTGGCCACATTGCAATCCCTTCTCCATTTTCCTCTGGGCATTTTGGGCAAAGACACATGCCTAGTATTTCAAGCCACCTAGTCTGGGACTCAAGACTGTGGATTTGGCAAGTGGAATCCAGAACCTTAACCACCATGCCACCTGCTGGCCACCCTATGCCTGGGGTGCAGGAGTACATGTGCTGGCTCAGGAGAGACAGAGTGATAAATCACCCTCCCAGGGCAGATGGCCAAACTGCAATCCCTTCCCCTCCAATCTCTGTGGGATTTTAGGCACATATGCACATGCGCCTGGCATGATTTTCAAGCTGCTGGGTCCGGGACTCAAACTGTAATTGCCCATGTGGGAATCTAGCACCTTAATCATGATGCCACCTGTTGGCCCACCATGTCCTTTAAAAAATGTCTGCTCACAGAATTCTATTAATCCAAAGTGACTGCTACTTCACAGATCAGCTTCATAGCATACAAAGGTGGCATGTATCAACACTCTCAATGAATGGAAGCACAGGGAAATGGTATAACAAATATCAGGCATGTGGATTAAATCTCAGGGAAGGGACCAACAAGTTAGCATAATGGCTGTTACTGAACTCCCATGTAGTCAACCGTGGTTTGAGTTCCGGACTGGGTAGATTAGTAGCTTAAACTCACACCAGGTGTGTGCCCAAGCGCCCAAGAGAAGAATGGAGGAGAAGGGATTACGGCATGGTCATCCCCCCTCGGGGGTGATTTCTCACTTTCTGTCTGTCTCTGTCTTTACGGCGAGCGCAAGCGCCCTAATAGCAAAAAAAAAAAAAATCTCATAGGGAAGACTTGAGGAAAATTACCTTATATGAGAATACTGTTAATGATTTTATCTATAAAAGACACCTGTACCTCACCAGTACTTACTCTGTTAGAAGAATAAGCTACTACAATGTACAAGTCCACAATCCTTTATACAAACCCTTGGTCTTATTTGAATTTTGTAATTATGAATTTTAAAGAATATGTTTATGCATATATATCATGAAGCACTCTGTAGGCACCATTAGTGAATACCATAAATGGCCTAAAAAATTTGATTATTAAAAATCACCTGAAAACTAGTCTGAGCCTCACTTCTAATACTTTGTGGGGAGGTGGGGCTTTGTGCATTGTGAATCCTTGACCAGTGTGGCTGCCTGGTTAGAGTGCCTGACCTCGTGGTTCAAGTCCTGGCGTTGGTGGTTTGAAAAACATGCTGGGCACCATTGTGCTCAATCCTGACAAGATGGCACAGATGAAGGCACTGCAGTGTACCACTCCCCACCCGAGAGTGCTTCCTTGTTCCTCTCTACCAAACAAGTGCCTTCTGGTACGTGTACATGCCTGGCCTGTTTTTCAAGCCACTGAGTAGTTTGGGATTCAAACCGCAGAGTTGGCCAAGCGGGATTCACCACTTTAATCACCATGTCACCTGTTGGCCACCCTATCCTTTTTTTATTTTTCAATTCAGGACATGTGCACTTGTTGGGGAGAGACAACAGAGAGAATGTAGGAAGTCAGTCCCTAGGGGTGGTTGGCCACATTGCAATCCCTTCTCCATTTTCCTCTGGGCATTTTGGGCAAAGACACATGCCTAGTATTTCAAGCCACCTAGTCTGGGACTCAAGACTGTGGATTTGGCAAGTGGAATCCAGAACCTTAACCACCATGCCACCTGCTGGCCACCCTATGCCTGGGGTGCAGGAGTACATGTGCTGGCTCAGGAGAGACAGAGTGATAAATCACCCTCCCAGGGCAGATGGCCAAACTGCAATCCCTTCCCCTCCAATCTCTGTGGGATTTTAGGCACATATGCACATGCGCCTGGCATGATTTTCAAGCTGCTGGGTCCGGGACTCAAACTGTAATTGCCCATGTGGGAATCTAGCACCTTAATCATGATGCCACCTGTTGGCCCACCATGTCCTTTAAAAAATGTCTGCTCACAGAATTCTATTAATCCAAAGTGACTGCTACTTCACAGATCAGCTTCATAGCATACAAAGGTGGCATGTATCAACACTCTCAAGGAATGGAAGCACAGGGAAATGGTATAACAAATATCAGGCATGTGGATTAAATCTCAGGGAAGGGACCAACAAGTTAGCATAATGGCTGTTACTGAACTCCCATGTAGTCAACCGTGGTTTGAGTTCCGGACTGGGTAGATTAGTAGCTTAAACTCACACCAGGTGTGTGCCCAAGCGCCCAAGAGAAGAATGGAGGAGAAGGGATTACGGCATGGTCATCCCCCCTCAGGGGTGATTTCTCACTTTCTGTCTGTCTCTGTCTTTACGGCGAGCGCAAGCGCCCTAATAGCAAAAAAAAAAAAAAAATCTCATAGGGAAGACTTTAGGAAAATTACCTTATATGAGAATACTGTTAATGATTTTATCTATAAAAGACACCTGTACCTCACCAGTACTTACTCTGTTAGAAGAATAAGCTACTACAATGTACAAGTCCACAATCCTTTATACAAACCCTTGGTCTTATTTGAATTTTGTAATTATGAATTTTAAAGAATATGTTTATGCATATATATCATGAAGCACTCTGTAGGCACCATTAGTGAATACCATAAATGGCCTAAAAAATTTGATAAGGTTTGGCTGCAAAATAAGGTGAAAATTTTTTTCAGTATTTTTGGATTTCAGAATTACAGAGACCGGCTTCTACAGAACAGGCATATGGGGGATGGAAAAAAGCAATCCAAAGAATTTGGAATCTTATAACCAGTGAAAATTTAAGTATTATACCAATACATCTTTATTATTTAAACAGTTTTCATGGCTTTTTAAAATAAATCTAAAAAATAAAT
The DNA here is from genome assembly GCF_000334495.1 of Tupaia belangeri chinensis. NCBI lineage: Eukaryota > Metazoa > Chordata > Mammalia > Scandentia > Tupaiidae > Tupaia > Tupaia belangeri. The sequence goes on along the minus strand of NW_006159730.1, from coordinate 2,826,452 downwards.
ATTTTCATGATAGCAGAAAATCACATGTATTGCATCAACTCATTTTTGCAATTTAATAACATGAGATAACTAAGCATCAGCACCATAAAACTGTGAAGATTGTTTCTTAAATTTCAAGGAAATCTAAAGCACTGAAAATTGTACTACGTACTAATCTGCAGCACTATTAATCATGACATCTCTAACCCAGTGACTGGTTCTCAGAGTAGCCAATGTTTCTATTACTGGCAAATGCAGAGACAAAGTTCTTTGTTAGTAAATATTAATATTAATAACCTCCCATCATCTGTAGCATCCCAGGATTCATAAAGGAGGAAAGAACTGCTAGTTATTTAGTATAATTCCTATCTGTAATTTGGTTTTCGCAAACATTTGTTCTATAGCAAAAAAGTAATAGTTCTGTTTCCACTATGCTTTTTTTTTCTTTTTGCTCTGTAAATTCTCAAAGTTAATATTTAAGCCATAATTCTTAACCCTTAAAAGTCAGCTCAGTTCAATTACAACCAAAGAAACTGTACTGGTATCAGAACATATCTATTTTATTACAAAACTTAACATTATATACAAAATGAAAAAATAATCAAATGACTATTTGCAGGCCAAGGTTTTCACCCAGTGATTGAAGAAAAAATTAAGCAACATTTCCATGCACTCAACACGCCAGATCTTTTCTGAAATATGCAAACTCTTAAAATTCATGTTAGTAAAACTTTAATGTATTCACAATACTTTTGTGTTTATTGGAAGATGGCCCAAAAAAAATCCATGGTTCTGTACAATAAGTTTAATATTTAACAGTTTGTTCATTTTCCTTTAGTACTTTTTGGCTTTCATGAATACTCACAGCATTGAACATTTTGCAAGTAAGAATTATAATAGTGCCTGTGTCACCTTGTTGAATTCATCACCACAAGAAAAACACAAATAGTTTAATGCTTTTGCACTAAACTGAACTCCTAAGTCATATTAAACTGAAGCCTTCATTGTGATCGATAGCTTGGATCAGTTTAGAGCGTAAAGTTTCTTTCTCTGTGTATTTTGGAAGATCGAGAAGATTAAAACAGGTATGGGAAACTGGGAGATACTCTTCACCTCCTCCTGTTGACTGGATGACTAATTTCAGACTCTTCATACCAAGAATAGGAATGCGATCACTACCTGTCAAAAATACTGCCAAGAAAAAAATCGTTTAGCCAACGGCTTCAAAGTAACACCACAAAGTAGCAAGTATTCATACAGTCAGGACAGCAAAGCCTTATATTAACATTTGCTCTCTGCTGGAAACCTACTTCCAGGAATTTGTGGAAGATAAGATTTTTGAGATATGTACTAATTACATTTGCACAGTATTTTTTTATCATGATAATCTTGTTATACAGAGGTATTTAGTATTTAATAAATGAATAACTGCCAATTACCAAGAACGTTAGGGAAAAGCTCCTCTTTTGGGAAGAGTCATTTAGAACCAGTTGATAAATGCATTGAAAAAAAAAATTGCCAGAAGGTACATGCCCTGGGCCAGAGAGAGGGAGGGAGGGAGAAATCACCTCTCAACTGGACGTGGTTACCCTGCAACCCCTTCTCCAATTTCTGCATCCTGTTGGGATACTAGACGCACATGCACATGTGCCTGGCATGTTTTTCAAGCCACTGGGCTGGTATTTGAGCTGGGGTCAGGCATGTGGGATTCTGGTCCCTTGACCAGTAGGCCATGGAGTCAACCCAAAAGGTGTTTTTGGTTTTTCATTTTGTTTCTGCTGCTGTTAGTGAGCAGCCAAAATTCAAATTGCTTACAAAGAATAACAACTTGCTATCCTTATGCTATGGAAAAGAATTTAACCAAGAGTCTTAAAAAAAGATTGACAAAAATATTCTTGGCAGGAAATAGCAAGAGAGCCAAAGGGGATGTAGCTGATTTAGATACATAAATTCTGACAAATTTCAATTAAGATACAGATTTTAACAAATGAAAGACTGAGAGACACTATTTCATAAATGGAAAACAAAGGCCTGGAAAAGAAAAGTTCTTTTTTTCTATGGAAATTCCCAAGGATTTGGTGCTGAAGCAAAGAGAAAAAATGGATATTGAATACAGAAAAGAGCTATGCTCTACACACCATCTTAGAAATTCTAAAAAGAATTCTACAATCCTGTTTGTAACCACAGTTTTACTTTCAAGAACTAAAGCTATTTTGGAGGCTAACTGAATTTATCCTTCAAGACAAGAAAACACATGCAATTAATGCAGATTTGCTTATTAAAAATTTTTCTTTTTTAAAAAAAATTATTCTTAAAGGATTTATACTATAAAAATAAAACCTAACCCAACCAATGTTAAATCAATTTTCTATGAGAGTAATTTTCTAATAAAATGTATTAGTTAAAAATACTTACACAGAAATTGTTTTTTCTTTTCCAGTGGTAATTCATGAAATACTTCCCAAAAAATTTTTATTGTAGGATGTTCTGCCCAATACTCTCCTTTGTATTCTGTATTCTAAAAACATACATAACCTTTTATTAATATTAAGGAATATTAGTTTTGTCACGAATCTGGCAAATTGGCTTGCTGATTACACAAAGCTAACATGTTTCAGAAATATGAAAGTTGGGCAGTTCAGCTGATAACTCACCATTTCCAGAACATTTGTAATTTGGAACTATTATTTGGAAGGAAAGAAAATATGAATTACCAAAAATACCTTCCCAACACTTCAAAGATCATGATAGGATTGTACTAGCTTCTTCAAGAGTAAGTATCCAGATAAGGATAAATTAGAATTGCTAAAATAATGGTGAGATTATTAAAGTTCTATAGAGAATTTATCTGTGACAATGAAAATTTTTTTCCTATATTCATTAATAGAAATCAAACTATTGGGTTGTTGGAAAAGTCATGGTGTTTTGCATTTTTCTATGCAAAAATGCATCATGACTTTTCCAACAACCCAGTATTTTACAGTTTCTCCTCCTCAAAAAAAAAAAAAGGTACTAAGAATACCACTAATACCTTTCTGTGGTAGTCAGTTTCCACAAGAGCACCCAATAAGCTCTGCCTCCTGCCTCCCTGTGGAGTCCTCTCCCCCTCTGAATGAAGCTGACCTGTGGTCATTAGGATATTACAGATATGAGGAATGCATATATAACTTCTGGGGCTAGATCAGAAAACTCTGGGACATCAGCCCCTCTTTTGGGTCACTCGTCCTGAGGGGAGCCACTTGTCGTGTCATGAAGATACTTGAAATATCCTGGGTCGAGAGGACCTCATAGTGCTATACTGAAGCCTCTGAGCTGTAAGGTTCTGGATAATTTGCAGCAATAGAACTAATACATTCCTTTCAAAAATAAGAGCCCCAAGAAGGGGTTTAAGTAGAGAAAGAAACTAGTTTACACTGTGGAGGGTTCTGTAAAATCCAGCCACACTGACTTTAATTTTGTTTGTAGGCAGCAAGTTCCTTTCAGCATCAGGGACTTTGCAAATTGTTCTCTCAGCCTAGACCACTTGGACACATCCCTCCTTCTTTGTTCACTAGGCTAATTTCGACTTACCCTTCAGTGCTCAGATTAAATGTGCCCTAAAATTCATTAATTGATTCATTCAAAAATATATATAGTTGTCTCCCCTTATCTATGCAGGCTAAGTTCCAAGAACCCCAGTGGATGCCTGTAAGTACAGAGAGCACCAGACCCTATCCATACCATATCTTTGCAACCAAACAACCAAAACCATTACTAAGTGACTAATGGGTGGGTGGCATATATAGCACTGATATGCTGGACAAAAGGATGATTCGTGTACCACGCGGGATGGTGTGGGACAGAAGGAAATTTCATCTTGCTACTCCAAATAGTGTGCAATTTAAAATAGAAATCGTTTACTTGTGGTATTTCCCATTTAATATTTTCAGACCCCAGATGACCCCAGGTAACTGAATATGCAGAAAGGCAAACTGCCTAAGGGGGACTACTGCAATGAGTTTTAGCAGTTAGAGTTTCCGGTTGTGAGGAAACTAATGAACAAAGTCCTTCCTTACCTGTGAAGCTCACCAAATGGTAAGTCTTTCCTATACTAACCTAGCTGAAGTTCCTCCTTATATAACATTCACTAAAATCTTACTCTTTCTTTCATTACAACCCAATTAAGTACTTAATGTCAGCTCCCTCATTAGAGAGCAAAACATCTCTCTAATCTCTTGCGTAATATTAGGTATCCAGCAGAGGTTTAATAGATTTTGGGCTTTACTGCCCGCATTTGTTCGTTCGTTTGGTTGGTTTTGCTTTGCACATGTGCTTCCCAGAGACAGAGGGAGCGGAAGAGAGCATTCAACAATGAGGTGTGGTCATGCCATAATCCCTTCTTCATTTCTCTAACTTGTCTGGATTCTAGGCACATATACACATGGTTCCTGGAATGTTTTTTATTTATTTATGACTATTATTATTATTATCATCATTGTTATTTGCATAGGACATATGGGCTGGCCAGAGAGAAAGATGAGAGGGTAAGTGAGAAATCACTCCTTGTGAGGGATGGCCAGGCTGCAATCCCTTCTCCTCTGGGGATTTTGGGCAATCACACGTCTGGTATGATTTTCAAGCTGCCGGGTCTGGAACCTGCACCACGGTAGGTCACGTGGGAGTCCAGCAACTTAACTAACACAACACCTGCTGGCTCCCCATTTTTGGCATGTTTTTAAACTGGCGAGGCCCTGATTCCAACTACTTAGTTGGCCACACAGGGAGTCTGGTTCTCTTAACCCCCAGGCCACTGGCTGGCTAAATGCTCCTTCTTTTAGCCATAATTATCCCAATCACTGTACTCTAAATAATTCAAATATGCAAGCCACTACTATTTATGAAGAAGTTTGGGAGAAAATTGTTTGACTTCTGGCAATTATTTTTTTAGCTCTGCTGTAGGGCATGTATGATCACTAAAAACAAAACGAGGAAAGTGAGAAATCACCCCACCAGGGGAATAGCTATGCCACAATCCTCCTCCTCCATTCTTCTCTCAGGATTTTGGCCATGCACACACACCCATCCTCCATACTTGTCAAACTGCCATGCCTGGGACTCAAAGGTACAGTGGTATCTAGCTGCCCTAACCTCCATACTATCTACTGGCCCTGGAATTAATTTAACTTGTTTGAATTACAAGTCTTTGAGCATGTTAGTGGGAGATGAAAGGATGGCAAAATTTTTTTTCATTTTATCCTCGAAGTGGTTTTACGAACGTATGTACAAAGTTCTAAATAAGAATGAACATTTAAGGCTACAAATTATATTCGATGAAATTGTAAGGAATCATATCAACAATGGAAAAAAATCAAAGTATACTAAGCAAAATACATTACAATACATTTTACAAAATATCCTGTCTTATTGAATTAACTTATTAATGATCTCTTCAAGCAGGGTTTTAAGTAGTAAGTGCTCTTTGAGGTGCTGAGAATAGGGCAGTGACCAAAAAGGCAAAACTTCTGCCCTTGTGGCACTTAAAACACTTTGGTGGAGAAAGAAGCAACAGTAAAGATAGTTAAGTAAAATTTATATTATGTCAACTTCTTTACTATGGAGTAAGAAGGGTTAAATAACATTTTCTAATAAAATGACAGTGATTATATAAAATGGAAAATACATAACAGTACGATTTCTACCAATAAGTCATATTATTCTTTTGCCTATTTAACAATGTCATAGATTTGTCATTCCCTACCTTTTCTAGTTCCTTCCAATCATAATTTGTATTGCCAATAACCATTGCTTGTAGTTCATTAGGCTGGAAGAGCTGAAGGACTTTTCCTCCACAGACCTTATGAAATCCCGCATGAAAAGCATCAAATAAAGAAGCCACTGATTTATTGAATATGTAATCCACATATGCATCAACAAACTCCTGCCTAGAAATGAAAAAGCACATATGCACAGATTATAAAAACAAATAATATGGTTTTATTAAAACTTCGAGTGCTCCTGTACTTTTTCTTTTTTTTTCGAGAGATTTTTGCTATAGGGCATGTGCACTCGCCAGACAGACAGACAGAAAGTGAGAAATCACCCCCCCCAGGGGGAATGGCCATACCGCACCTCTCCTCCATTCTCCTCTTGGGATTTCGGGCACGCACGCACATGCGCCCGGCGTGAGTTTAAGCCACCGGGTCCGGGACTCGAACCGCAGTCGACTACATGGGAGTCCAACGACATAGCCATTACGCTAACTGCTAGTCCCGCTCCTGTACTTTTTGATACTTATCCATAAAACAAAATATGAGGATGCTTCGAAGAAAACAAAGTCGTTAAGGAGAAGCCCATTATTCTTTCTACACAAAATAAAGTATGTCCATGAAGCGCTCTCAGCTACTCTTAGGCCATTATTCATGGAAAAACATCACTTCCTCATGGTCATAAGCATATAAATGGCTACGAAATTATCTTAAAATATTTAAAAATTTCTGAGGATTTATATATCTCACCACTTTTTTTAAAAAAAAGAATTACTTTATTTAACTTCATTTATTATTATTATTTTTTATTTGACCAGAGAGAGACAGAGCGGGGGTGGGGGAGGAGTGAGAAAGTAAGCCACCAGGTATGGGATTCAACCCACAGTCAGCCATGTGGGAGTCCAGTGCCTTTAAACACCATGCCACTTACTGGTCCATAGCTCACCACTCTTGCATCTCTAAAAAGAGTGTCACAAATACCAGGTGATAAAAAAAATAGCTTTGGGATTTACACTATTTGAAAGATAACAGACTTTTTTCCTTGGGATCCAAAGAATCCGAACAAAATTTATTTTCACAAACAAATACACAAGAGAAATTATTGAGCATCCTTTTAGGATAATCATTAAAGCTCACAAGTACACCTGCTCTTTGACAGGACATATATACACAAGGAAGCACACAAGGAAAGTGCACAAGGAAATTGTAAAGAACTGTACTTTATCCAGTGATTAAAACCACAATTTTATTCAATTTGTTCTATTTTGCTAGCCACAAACATTTTTATAAAGCTATCTGGTAAAGCTATCTGGTCAAACAATAATAGGTAGTTAAGATTTCAATATTTCATCTCCTAAATAATAAAGGATGATCATGCAAATGGGATACTGGTAAATTTAATCATCTCTATCTTCTCAGCAAGCTGTAAAATGATCCCAAATTTACCAGGAAGACAAAAATAAAAGTTAAAGGAGAACACAGTAGGAATCAGCAGGTGGCATAATGGTTATGTTGCTGGACTCCCATGTAGTCAACCATGGTTTAAGTCCAGACCCAGCGACTTGAAACTCAGGCTGGGTGTGTGGGAGAGTGCCCAAAATTCCAAGAGGAGAAGGGATTGCGATGTGGCCATTCCCTTTGGGGAGTGACTTTTCGCTTCTTTCTGCCTCTCTCTGTCTCTCCAGCAAGGGCATGAGCCCTATAGCAAAAACCTCTCTCTCTCTCTCTAAAAAAAAAAAAAAAAAGGAGACCACAGTAAAACATAAAATCGGTGGGCCTAAGGAAAACCCATATCATAAGCCAATAAGTTATGATGAGGAAAAAACAATTTTGTGATAATATAATTTTATAATTAGAAAGTTAAATTCATCTATAATAATTAAGTGAAAATGGCTAGATCTTATTTATTGTCAAAATTTTAAAAATTATTGCTCAGCTCAGCTAAGCAATCATATAAAATAACACTGTTAAAAGAAATTTAATTAGTACAACAGAAACTCTGAGGTGTTTTTGCCATTGGGTGTATGCACTTGTCAGAGACAGAGAGGGAAATCACCTTTTAGGGGAAATGGCCATACAGTCCCTGCTCTATTTTGCTCCTGGGATTTTAGGCATACACACAAACATGGGCCTACCATGATTTTAAAGACACCAGAACCAGGACTTGAACCATGGTTGGCCAGTGGGAGTCCAGCACCTTAACCACCTTACCACCTGCCGGCCACAAAAATACAGATTTTTAGAGCAGAAAAATCTAGATCACAAAGTTTTTCAAAATTAAGATTAAAACAAAGATAGCTAGAAGGACCTAAGAGGTTTCTGCAACATTTTAAAAATACCTTGATTTTTTATCAAAATAAGATATATGCATAGCTTAAAAATAACAAATAGTAATAATCCTAACAGCCAACATTTACTGAGTACGTACATGTGCTAGGTCCTATTCTGAGTATTTTAAAAATTATTGCTGTACCTGATCCTCAAAATAACTCCCTAAGGTAGGTACAATTTATCATTTCATTTTATGGAAAAGAAGACAGATATGAAGTCATCAATTAATTCACCTAAAATTACACAGAGTCTAAGTATCAAAATCAGGATTATGTTCATTAACTGGCAACAACCTCTAAACTAGCATTGCCTGAAGACTGTAACAAAATAGGAGGGAACAAAGTAGCTCTGTCTTGCACTTCACCAGAGATTCTGGCTGTACAAAGGCAACTATTTAACTCCTTTTGCAATCTCTTGTCATATTTACCTTCAAGTCTGGGACATCACATTTCTACTGTTATTCCTTGGTTTTCTGTTTTAAGTATTCTCTAATGAATGCCTACTGTAAAAGGTGGGAATTAATCTTTCATTTGCTTCAGTCCCACTCCCTCTTCCATTATACACACACACACACACACACACACACACAATTTGGTTTTGTGTTCTTTGTTCACATTTTCATGATTATAAATGTTACTCACATTTAAGCTGCAGAGTATTCCAGTTCTTTCTTTTCCCTCTCTTACTCAGCTATGCCATTCCCAACAGATAAGCCAATCTCTGCTAGATTCACTCAAATACATGAGAGAGTCATCAGCTACTTTTCTCCTGGAGTCCTCCATCCTCCGGATCTACCCCACGGTTACGTTAGATCTTTCTAAATTTTCTACACAGAGAATTCCTTCATAAGGAATCCTCTGCCTCTCTCTCTATTGGATCTTTTTTGGTTTTGTTTTTATTTTTTGGATCCTAGGCCTTTCTCTTTCTTGGTTTAAGTCCTTGTTTTGGTAGAACACATCTTCAACTAACTCCCTGAGAAAAAGACATCAAAGGTAAACCCTCTGAAGACTATGCATATATGAAAATGCTTTTATATGACCATATACTTGATAGTTTGGATATCAAATTGTAAATTTAAAATAACATGATCCCAGAATCTGGATCTTCTAGCTTCCAGTGTTATTCTTTACAAGTCTGAATCTACTCTCATTAGATTTTTGTATATGGTCTGCTTTTTCCCCCTAAGGTTTTAGGGTGTCTTTAGGGCATCCTTCCATAGAAAGTAGGAGGTTGGGCCTTTGGTCATCCTGAATGGGATGACTACATGTTCTAACTTTATGAGCAGCTGTCCAGAACTCAAGGACAAAAACTCAGAAATGAATCTGGAGGCCCCAAACAAGTCCTCAAGTTCAGTGATGCATGTAGATTTCTCCTTTCAGTATCCATTCACGCAGGTGAGACCCAAGCAATCCGATGGTGGTTTAGGGTAACTTTCCCTGCTGCCTATCTTGTATAACTCCAGAAAGTCACATACATTGGTTTATGTTCTTATCAAATTTGAACTCCATTTGGGGGGATAGTTTGGTACTGTGGTGGAGTCATTAAATTATTAATAAAATAGCAGTTTAGAATTTAAAAAAAAGAAAAATATCTAGGTAAAAGGATTAGGTCTGAGGCCAACAGGTGGTGGAGTGGTGGATTCCCACATAGCTAACCGTGGTTAGAGTCCCAAACCTGGCGGCCTGGAACTTATGATAGGACCAAGTGCTACATGTATGTCCAGAATCCCAGGAGAGTAGAGGAGGGACTGCAGCATGGCCGTCCCCACTGAGGGGTGATTTCTCACTTTCCTTCTTACTGTCTCTGTCTCCCTCCTTTCTGGCAAGTGCATGCGCCTTATGAGGGAAAACAAAAAACCCCACCCAGGTCCATAGAAATAGAAAACTAAGCATCAAAAAAAATCTTTCAGGAAAGTTAAGAAAAAGAATTCACTGTCTCTGCCTTTGTGATTCTGAACTTAAAATTGTGCACTACGGCATCTTCTGAGACATGTTTTCACAGTATGGTCTCATCAAGACAACTAGAGGTTAGCATTGCAGCTAAATCCTAATGTGGTCCATCTTGGATGGCTTAATAGTTGTATATTGCTCTAATTCTGTTAAAAAGCAGTAGAGAGAGTGGCACTGCTAGATGACAGTAATCAGGAGTCCTTATGTCTGAGCCCGTTACAATGGTCACTCTTCATTGGTATAAGAAAAGTCTATCAAGGGACCAGCAGTTGGTGTAATGGCTATGTCGCTGGACTCCCATGTAGTTGACCGCAGTTTGAGTTCCAGACCCAGTGGCTTAAACTCATACCTGGCACGTGTGCGTGCGTGCCCAAGATCCTTAGAGGAGAAGGGACTGCAGCGTGGCCATCCCCACTGGAGGGTGATTTCTTGCTTTCTGTCTCTGTCTTTCTGGCAAGTGCACGCACCCTATAGCAAAAACCTCTCCAAAAGAAAAGAAAAATAAATAAATAAGGGAACCAGCAGTTAGCATAATGGCTATGTCGCTGGACTCCCACGTAGTCAACCGCGGTTCGTGTCCCGGACCTGGTGGCTTAAAACTCACACCACACCGAGCACATGTGCGTGCATGCCCAAGGTCACAAGAGGAGAATGGAGGAGAAGGGATTGCGGCGTGACCATCCCCCCAGAGGGTGACTTCTCGCTTTCTGTTTCTATGTCTCTGTCTGTCTGGCAAGCGCACGCACCCTATAGCGAAAACCTCTCCAAAAATAAATAAATAAATAAATAAATAAAAGTCTATTGGAGGGGCCAGCAGATGGTATAGTGGTTATGTCGCTGGACTCCCACATGGCTGACTGCAGTTCAAGTCTCTGACATGGTGGCTTGAAAATCATACCAGGAGGTGTGTACATGCATGTCCAAGATCCTGGGAGGAGCACGGAGAAGGGACTATGGTGTGGCCATCCCCTTGCAGGGGGGTGGTGGTGGCGGCGGTTTCTCACATTCTCTCTCTCTCCCTGGTGAGCAAAACCTTCTTAAAAAAAAAAAAAGTCTTGGGATCAGCAGTTAGCGTAATGACTATGTTGCTGGACTCCCATGTAGTCAACTGTGGTTTGAATCCTGGACCCGGTGGCTTGCTTAAACTCACTCCAAGAACATGTGCGTGCGTGCCCAAGATCCTGAGAGGAGAATGGAGAAGGGATTGAGGCATGGCCATCCCCACTGGGGAGTGATTTCTTGCTTTCTGTCTCTCTGGTCTTTCTGACGACCGCACGTGCCCTATAGCAAAAACCTCTCCAAAAAAAGAAAAAGTCTATTTATTCCCCTCATGAGTAAAAGGGGTGGGGGCACCCTCAAAAGGATTTTCATACTGTGATTCTCCCCTCAGGCTGGTACCCAACCAGATGGTGAGTGTGCCATGAGCACACCCTGCATGTTCAGGCTGACCAGGACACAAACCTGGAGCCTTCCCACATAGCTTCCAGAATCATGCATATTGAGCATGCCACTGTGGCTGGGCCTCTTATTTCACTTTTATAGTCTACATATGAATACTCTTATAATTCTGAGGATAAAGATTTCAGTCTCTCTCTTTTTAAATTTTTTTGGAGAGGTTTTTGTTATAGGGCGTTTGCACTCGCCAGAGACAGAGAGACAGAAAGTGAGAAATCACTCCCCAGGGGGATGGCCACGCCACAATCCCTTCTCCTCCACTCTCCTCTTGGGACCTTGGGCACCCATGCACACGTACCTGGCGTGAGTTTAAGCTACCAGGTCTAGGACTTGAACCGCAGTCAACTACATGAGAGTCCAGTGACATAGCCGTTACACTAATTGCTGGTCCCGATTTCAGTTTCTTTTAAAGATTTGTTTGTTTTTGTTTATAAGAGAGAGATAGGTACCTCTCATTGGGTTTTATACACTTAATCCTCTTCCCCAGCTTCCTAGTTAGCTAAGATTATAGGCACATACAACTGCAACTGGCCTGTTCAGACTGATCCAGGATCCAGACCCAGGCCTTCTATGTGGTTTCAGCCTCATGCAGCAGAATCCTACCACTTGTGCCACCTTGGTTGGGTTTCTTTTGAAGTTTTATTTTTCATCATGTATAGTTTCTTTCCATGCCATTCTTTTTGACTATTTGGTCCTTCCTTAAATGTCTACTGACCTTTGACTATCTAGTCACATTTAAAAGTTGGGCAGCCCCCCCCCCCAAAAAAAAGTTGGGCAGTTTCCTCAGAAAAGAATTCTCTCATATACATTGTCAATGGGGAGGAATTGTAGACTCTCATATAATCTTCTTTTCAGTTCAGCTCCTGTCTGTGCCTGTGTCTAGGTGTCCTAAAATCCACAGTCCCTTTAGCTCAATTTTCTCTGGAAGGCAAATTTCCAATCATCTGTTCAGGTTAGAGAGAAGCAGCTGCCAAGTTACTGGCGTACTAAAGGAAATTGGTTTCTCACTGCTTCTTGCAAGAGGCAACCTTTCTTCTACATTTTACCAAACCCCATATAGTTTTTTATTTTTATTTATTTATTTTTTGAGGTTTTTGCTATAGGGCATGTGCGCCTGCCAGAAAGACAGAGAGAGACAGAGAGACAGAAAGCGAGAAATCACCCCCCAGGGGGGATGGCCACGCCACAGTCCCTTCTCCTCCATTCTCCTCTTGGATCTTGGGGACACATGCACACATGCCCAGTGGGAGTTTAAGCCACCTGGTCCGGAACTTGAACCGTGGTCAACTACGTGGAAGTCCAGTGATACAGCCATTATGCCAACTGCTGGTGCAAACCCTACACACTCTCTAAAGGTACGTGTCATTTTTAGTGCCTGAGGCTTTGTTCTGCAACATGAACTAGCTGCCTTCTTGGTTCCTCCAGCTCATCGTATGTTGCAGCTTGCTAAGTTAGTTACCACCATTTTCTGGCTTCTAAAAATGTGTTTGTTATGGACTCTTCTCCATTGCATTTGTTCTTTTGTTTATGATCTTTTCATCTCTTTATTGATGACTTAAAGTGATTTCAGGAGGGAAAGACAGATTATTCCCTAAGACTTTTCCTGAGTCAAAACTTAGGACTGTACCCTGTTTCCTAAATAAAAAATACGTATCAACTGCATCTCATTCCTCCAACTGACACTGCTGATTCACTTACCGATTCTGTTTGTTAACAGCTGTGTCTGCACCATTTAGAACCAGCTCTTTCACTTCTGTTGCACCAAAGTTTTCAACTGTGATCTATTAATTTAAATTAAAAAAAAAAAAACCATCGTCAGAAACTTTATAGAATATTTTAATTATAGTCTGTCTTTCATTACATATAAAATGTAATAAATCTGAGATAAAATTATGCTATCATAAGCTTCTTTGTGGAAGCCACAGATATGAATTTTCACACTCTTTAGTAGTTTGATATCTTATTATTTGTTAAGTTACCAAGTGTTTGGTTAGTCAAGAACTTGAAACTGAGAACTTACAGGGTGTAAACCCTAGAATGGTTATTACAGGAGTAAAGTATTAGATATCTTTTGTCAACTTTAGTAACAAAACCATAAAGAAGACTGTTTAGGCAGGGGGTGGCGAACAAATACACAAATAAAAAAAGATAAAGAAAAGTGAGGTTTTATGATTTTTCCAAGAGTGTAACTTATAATATTCAAATTGTTCCCTTTTCACAATCCTTGCTGATTTCTATTCTTTAATTGCCAACTAGTCTGCTTTTGCTCGATTCTCATTTGTCAATGGCTTTGCATGGGACTAGATCGGTTATTCAACATTTCTTTCACTTCCTTAACAAAATTTTGCTTCCCTATACAAGATCTGCGATTGCATTTTCCAAATAATATTATAATATACTTGCATTTTGTATTGTGACATGACATCCAACAGTAAGATAAGATGAGCAAGGATGAACATTAGTGTGAAGCAGAAAGGAATGTATCGTGGGAATGAACCTTTAAGTGGTAAGTTCATGAATAACAGTCTTATGTTACAATAACCTTTTGCTTCTCTAAGCATTCCTATAATTGCAGACTCAAAAATGAACAAGTGGATGAAGAGGACCTCTTGTATTTATAAAGTTATCTTCAGCATAGTGATAAAGCACCTAAGCTTTGAAGCCACAGAGATGAGTATGAAAAATGACTTTAACATTTTATGACTGTTACTAGTTTTCTTAATCTGTAAAATAAGGACAATAACCTCACAGAACTGTTATGAAGATTAAATGACATAATGGAGGTATTGTGACTAGCACACAGTAAATGCTCAATAAATGTCAGCTAAAGGTTTCTTGAAAAAATCCATCTATTAAAATAAAAACCATAAGCACAGCTGTCAAATAAAAGGGACAATGAGTAATCAGACTAACCTACTTCCTTCTATCTTACCGTAAAATTAAGACAAAATGTTTCCTCTATATCATCTTCTGGATAATCCAGTAACTGCTGCATGCTTCTGCAAAATAATATATACGTTTCTCTGAGGTAAAATATGTTTGGGCATTATGACTATTGGCTTATAAATAAGTACATATTTCTCATTCCCTCCTAATAAATCCTTTAATTGTATTTGGTTGTACCATACGAACTTAGAAACAATGTTGAAGAAGAAAAGAAAGGCCATGTATCCACCCATTTTCAACATCTGTCCATATTTATACACACTTTTTATTCCATTTTATGGTATTAAATAAATATAAATCTACATATTCAAGCTAAAGACGAAGATGATCAGAAATCCAAATAAATCATTTAACCACTCTTAGGAAATATTACCTTCTTAAAATTTATAATCTAATATTTATAAAATCTTGTTAAACCACTAAAAAGATAGACTTTTAGATTTTGAAAACTAAAAATTTAGTCTTTCAGTAGAAAAATTTCATCTGGGTAACAAGAAATTTCCCTTTAATCACTAGGATTTGTTTATTTTAGAAATTTAACTAGAACAACAAAATATAATTATTCCTAGCTGGAGAGCTTTTTGTACATTCCCTATTCCTAATCTTGACACTATTTACAACTAACCTCCCAACATCAGGCATTAGTTCTTTCAAATCATCCAGGGATGGCTTCTTTTTCAGCAGTTTCTTATATAAAGCCAAAGGAAAATGGAGGTCCACAATAGTAAAATTATAAATTGCTAATCCACAGATAACACCAATCAAATGGAACAAATCACTGTCTTCAAAGGTCTAAAAATATAAGGAAGAAAAAGTAAAGACTTGTCCTCCAAGTGAAATCATGACATCACCCAACTGGGTGTGGTCACACCACAATCTTTTTTTTTTTTTTTTTTTTAAGGTTTTTACTACCAGGTGTGTGCGCTCCTTGGAGAGAGACAGTGAGAGGTTAAGTGGGAAATCAACCCCCAGGGGGATGGTCATGCTGCAATCCCTTCTCCTCCATTATCATCTCAGGATTTTGGGCACACATGCACACATGCCCGGCATGAGTTTCAAGCCGCTGGGTCCAGGACTTGAACCATAGTTGGTCATGTGGGAATCCAGTGCCTTTCCCAACACAGCAAATGCTGGCCCCACACCACAATTTTTTTCCCCCATTTACCCTACTGTCCAGATCTGGGACATGCATGCCCATGGGCTTTGGGGCATGTTTATCAAGCTGCCAAGGCAATGACTCTAATGGCAGTCAGTCATGTGAGACTGGTTTTCTGTGCACAGAAGCTTAACTTAATGCTGCTCTGCAGGGCCAGCCCAGTGTTATATTCTTAAATGTGAATAAAGAGCCAATTGTAACAAGAATGAAAACAGAGAAATAAAGGGTAATGTGGAAAATGTTAAAAATTTAAAAACATTAAAAATGGGCTGGGAACAGAAACAATAACTATCTTCTGAGAGATTAAAATAAAAGATGGTATATACATCATTGAAAAATGAACTGGATTCCGTTACCCAATCCCCAATACAATGGTATCACTGAAAATGGCAGATTAGGGAACTTCAAAGTTCCATCTTTCCAGAAAAACAATAAGGGCCAGCCAGTGCTGTGGTGGTTAAGGCAGCTGGATCCCACATGCTGACTGTATGGTTCAAGTCCCAGATCCAACAGCTTGAAAAACACACTGGGAGGGAGAAAAGGAGGGAGAGAAGGAGTAAGGTAGAGAGAGAGAGAGCGAAAGCGCCCCCCAAAATCCCCAAAGGAGTGAGAGATGGAGGAGGATGAATTGCAGATCACTTCCCATGGGGGTGTGCTTTCTTGCTTTCCCTTTCTCCTGTCTTTTGGTCTCACTCCAGCAACCACATGCATCATCTGGCAAAATTTTTAAAAAGAATAAACAGTGAGTAATATGGCAAAACTATCAAAATCAATTCTTTTGGAATTCTAGAAACTAATAAAAAACGTACAATTAGCTGAATGCTTAATGATGAAGCTGCTCAGTTTGGTTATGACAGCACTGTTACTTTAAGCTACCTGCTTACCATGCCTCACTCCCCAGAAAGGTGGTAGCCATAAGATGATAGCCTATTTAATAAAACAAAACAAACAAACAAACAAACAAAAAACTAGGGCTATGTTTTCTGACCTGTCCAGTGGCTCTCTGAAGGATCAACTCAAAAGCTTGCCTTTGTTTCGCCTGCCTTTACGTTTCCCCCAGTGATTAAGCAGTTTCCTGGGTGAGGAGCGCTTGTCAAAAGCACTTAAAGGCAAATGTATAGACCCCCTAGGCTTCCAGGATCAAGGAATAACAGTTGGAGCAAGCAACAGATAGACTGAAAAGCCTGGGGAGGAAGAGGCTGGAGAAGGAGATATTTGGAAAATAGAATAAAGGATTTGATAGGTTCTAGAGTTTGTTTAGCAGGGAACCTAGGAGGTCAGATGCATGCCTAGGTGTAAATGCATGCTCAGAAAGACCTGAGGGGAGCTGGACAATAAAGTAGAAGTAACGCATCACTCTGTGAGGCTTATCCACAAGAGAGTTCCAGAATCCTATCTGGAGACCTTGAACACGATGGATGCACACATGCCCGAAGTCTGGGACTGACTGAATTGGGAGTAGAGTGCAATAGGGCTGTGTACTGGAGGTGTCTGTCTTTCTGTCTCTCACTCACAGAAGAGAGAAAGAAATTTAATTTAAAAGGGGTGGGAGGTAACCCTGTAGCCTAGTTGTTAAAGAAGCTAGCTCTCACGTGGCTGACTGTGGTTTGAATCCTAGCCCTGGCAGCTTGAAAAACATACCAGGCATGTGTTCATGCATGTCCAAAATCTAAACAACAGGAGAAATGGAAGAGAAGGGATTGTGGTATGACCACGCTTCACTGGGAGTTCTTTCTCCCTATTCCTCTCTCTAGCAAATGCATCAGAGAACTACACCTCTGGCAATTGAAAGGAGAAAACAAAATAAAGCAAACTGAGAAGACCCTAAGCTCTCATCTTTGACTGATCTTTAGAAACTGTGCAAGTGAGAAGTGCAGGCTAAGTCAGATTTGAATATAGTTTGGCTAAACAATGAAGGAGTATCTAAGACAGAGTCAAACTGTAAAGACTGAGAAAATATTTAATTTTCTTTTATCCTTTGGCTTATGGAATTAAAAATAATCTTTGTCAATCACAAGCTGACCACTATGCTAAAAGAATAGACTTCAGTAGCCACACATAAGGAATATAGACTTTACAAAAATACAATTTAAAGGGAAATACATGATCTCCGCAGTATTCACATCATCATATTCAGTGTCCAGTATTCAATAAAAATTTATAAGACAAGCAAAAAAACAAAAAGATATGGCTCATCCACAAGAAAAAAACATTAATATAAACTGTCACCAAGAAAGCCCAGATAATGAACTAATTAGACCAAGATTTTTTGTTTGTTTAAATAATTATTTTTATTTATCATTATTGTTTGTTCGTTTGTTTTTAATTTGCTACAAGGCATACATACTCACCAGAGAGACACAGAGAGGAAAAATGAGAAAGCAAGTTGCCAGGTCTAGAACTCAAACTGTAGTCAGCCATGTGGGAAGTCCAGCACCTTTAACCACCACGCCACCTGCTGGCTGCAGACTAAGTTTTAAAATCAACTGTCTTAAGGACAGTTGCTCAAAGAGCTAAACAGACTAAGAAGTATAAAAAGAAATAGGATAATGATACCTCATCAGATAGAGACACAATAAATAAAATCAGCCTGCGGAACAAAAGTAAGGAAAAAAGAAAAATGAGCAAAGCCTAACAGGCCAGTGGGACCCCAATCAAGTGTACCATCAAATACAGAGTGAGAGTCTCAAAAGATGAGAAAGAGGTAGAAAGGGGAACCAGCAGTTAGCATAATGGCTATGTCGCGGGACTCCCACGTAGTCGACCGCGATTCATGTCCCGGACCCAGTGGCTTAAAATCCATGCCGGGCACGTGTGCGTGCGTGCCCAAGATCCCAAGAGGAGAATGGAGGAGAAAGGACTGAGGCATGACCATCCCCCCTGGGGGGTGATTTCTCGCTTTCCGTCTCTATGTCTGTCTCTGTCTGTCTGGCGAGCGCACGCACCCTATAGCGAAAATCTCTCCAAAAAAAAGGGTAGAAAGAATACTTGAAATGGTAAAAAACTTCCCAAATTTGATAAATGTCATGAATCCACATTCCAAAAAGTACAACAAACTCCAGGCAGGATGAATTCAGAGATCCACACTGAGGCACATTGTACAAGTGCCAGAAGTCAACTAGGGGCCAGTCCCAAAGTCTAATGTTAAGGGAGCTGGATCCCACATGGTCAATTGCATTTCAAGTCTCAGCGGCTTGCAAAACACACTGGGCACATGTGCATGCATGCCCCAAATCCCGACAGGATGGAGAAATGGAGAAGAAATGTTTGCAGCACGACACATCCCACTGAGGGGTGTTCTCTCTCTCTCTCTGTCTTTCTGGTGAGTGTATGCACACTCTGACCACTAGAAAAAAATCAAATAACATAAAAGCAGTTCACTGTATACCAGTGTTCCTTATTGACACTAACAGCTGATTTCCTGTTAGGAACTATGAATGTCAGAAGGCAAAAATTTGTCAAGGAAGAATTCTATATCCAGGAACACTGTCCTTCAAAAATAAAAGAGAAACCAACCCACTGTCAGATAAACAAAAATTGAGAGACTCTGCTGGTTCAATAACTTCCCTCCAGAAAATAATCCAGTCCTTCAGGCTAATGAAAGGATGCAACATAGTAGCATAAAACCATACAAAGAAAAAAAGAATTCTAGTAAAGGTAGCTACACAGATCAATATAAAATCCATTATCACTGTAAGCTTGAGTTGTAACTCCACTTTTTTCTTATGTGATGGAAAGACAAATGCATAAAATCATAAATGTGTATTAGTGGCCACACAAAAATAAAAGTTGTGTTAACAACAAACTAAACAGGGGAGATAAAGTTCTTTTTTTAAATCATCAATTTTATTTTATTTATTCATTCATATATTTTAATTTGACCAGAGAGGGACAGAGAGAAAGGGAAAGTGAGCAAGCAAGCCACCAGGTCTGGGATTCGAACCATGGTCAGCCATATGAGAGTGTCCAGTGCTTTAACCACCATGCCACCTGCTGTTGCCAAGATAAAGCTCTTTAACAGCTAAGTTTTTATATACTACTGAAGTTGAAATGATATTAATTCAAACTAGATTGTTATTAATTTAAAGAAGTTAATGTAGCCCCTGGGCAACCACTAAGAAAATAAACTATATACAGAAAAAGAAATAAGGGAAAGGAGAGTACATTAGCAAAGCAATCCACGTTTAAAAAGGCAGTAATTGATGAACAAAGATGTACATAAATTTAAAAAATAGCAAAATGGCTTAAGGGTTTCTTTATCAATAATTAATTTAAATGTTAATGGAATTTATTACAATCAATTACTTTTTTTCCCTTTTCTGAAATAAAGAGACTGACAGAATGGATTAAACAAACATGATCCAACTATATACTTTGACAAGTCTTACTTTAAATCTAAGACATAAATAAGCTGAAAGTTTAAGTGAAAAAAAAAAAAAGATATTTCAAAAATACAGTAACAAAAGAGAGCTGGGGGGAACCAGCAGTTAGCGTAATGGCTATGTCGCTGGACTCCCACGTAGTCGACCGTGGTTTGCGTCGCGGACCCAGTGGCTTAAAACTCACGCCGGGCGCGTGTGCGTGCGTGCCCAAGATCCCGAGAGGAGAATGGAGGAGAAGGGATTGCGGTGTGACCATCCCCCCTGGGGGATGAGTTCTCGCTTTCTGTCTCTACGTCTCTCTCTGTCTGTCTGATGAGCGCATGCGCCCTATAGTGAGAATCTCTCCAAAAAAAGTTGGGGTGATTAAACCAAGAACAGACAAAATACGTTAATCAGAAAAAATTATTATAAGAGATGAAAACATATTGACAAAAGGATCAACAAGATAAACAAGCATTAAATGCATAATAATAGCTCTGAAATATGAGGGAGTGTTTTAAAGTTCATGAAAAAATGTACATTACAGGGACCAGCAGTTAGCGTAATGGCTATGTTGCTGGACTCCCATGTAGTCGACCGCGGTTCGAGTCCCGGACCCGGTGGCTTAAAACTCACGCCAAGCGTGTGTGCATGTGTGCCCAAGATCCTGAGAAGAGAATGGAGGAGGAGGGACTGCGGCATGGTCATCCCCACTGGGGGGTGATTTCTCGCTTTCTGTCTCTCTGTTTTTCTGTCTGGCGAGCGCACGTGCCCCAGCAAAAACCTCTCCAAAAAAAAAAAAAAAAGTACATTACAAAAAACCTTTACATTTTGGGAACCAGCAGGTGGTGTGGTGGTTAAGGCACTGGACACTCCCACATGGCCAACCACGGTTCAAGTCCCAGACCTGGTGGGTTTCGTTCTCACTTTCCTTCTCTCTCTCTCTCTGTCTCTGTTTTTCTCTGGTCGAATTAAAATAAATAAATAAATAAATACTTTTAAAAAGGGGGAAAAATCTTCACATTTCAAAATTCTTTTGCCCCAAAATAAATCTATGCTTTTAAAAAACTTTTTTAATTTTTAGTTTGCTGTAGGGCATGTACACTCAACAGAGAGAGAGAAGAGAGAAAGAGAAAGTGAGAAACCATGGTGGGGGGTGGTGGAAGGGAGGAGGCCCATGCCACAATTCCTTCATTGTTCTCTTCTAGGGATTTTGGGCATGCATGCATGCGCACCCCAGAACAGAAGGGAATTTACTTAATACAATAAAGGGAATTTATGGAAAACTCCACAGGTAACATCCCACTATTTCACATTTTCCCAGAGGGTAGTCCACTATGACCGAGGCTGAGCTTTTGAGTAGTGCAGCCCAAAGACTGGTTTCAAACAAAGGAGACTGAATAAAATATGCTGAAGACAATGGCAGTAAAGTTTCTCAATGGGGGAAAGTTATATATACAATATGAAAAGGGAGAAAGCTAAAGTCAACTCTTTTATGTTCTGAGTAGAATCAGAGGGATCAGTCTGATTTCATGTTTTCAACATATACATATAGCTGTAAGTATAGATATATTGGGGGCTGGCAGGTGGTGTGGCGAAAGCGCTGGACTCCCTAATGGCCAAACATAGTTCAAGTCCCAGACCTGGTGGCTTGCTTTCCCATTTTCCCACTGTCTCTCTCAGTGAGCACATTTGTTCTACAGCAAAATGAACAAGTAATAATAAAGGGACCAGCAGATGGTGCGATGGTTACACTGCTGGACTCCCACATAGCTGACCATGGTTCGAGTCCCAGATCTATAGGGTTAAAATTCATGTTGGGCACAAAATTCATGGGTGGCCAAAATCTCAAGACAAGATGGTTGGGCACGTGTGCATGGGTGGCCAAAATCTCAAGACAAGATGGAGCAAAAGGGATTGTGCTGTGGCCATCCGCCCAGGGGGTGATTTCTTGCTTTCTGACTCTCTCTCTCTCTCTCTCTGTCTCTCTGGCAAGCACATATGCCCTATAGCAAAAAACTCTCTCTCTAAAAATAATAAAATAATTCTTTAAAAGAAAATACAGATAGATCTACTGAACAGCTGGGGCAGAGGAAACATAACATGAGCCTGGCACAGTTTTCATACCAAAGGTAGGAAATCTCAAAGAATAATGGAAACATGTCAAAAGTACATGAGAGGCATTAATGGGTTTTGACAACTCTAAGTCCAAAATTTTTTAATTTTTCAAATTATAACAAAACAGATCTCTGAATGTAGTATGTGAAGAACAGAGCAATAACTCAATTTACTGAGTTAAGCTGATAGATACAGGTATTTAAACATAAGTATATACACAGAAGTAATTCAGATGTTTGGAAATTTTACCTTATCTGAAAACCAAATGAGCCTGGAATCTTCATAATACCGAAACATCCCATATTTAGGATCTAACAATTCTCTCATGATGAGCAAGAAAAATTCTTTGCGTACTCCTCCAGCATCAACAGCATCTTCTCCAACAAATATAACCTAAAATAGCATAATGCAAACACTGAACAGGTTATGAAGAAACAAAAGTATTCTGGAGACCCTATAGTGTGCTATTTATTACTAATTAATACTTAGCAGTTAATAGTTTTTAAAAAATTATATATATGTGGCTTTATAGATTTCAAATAATTAATTAATTAATTTAAATTTGACCAGAGAAGGACAGAGTGAGAGAGCACTAGAGAGGAAGAGAGAAAGAGATGGAGAGAGAGAAATTCAGTAGGCAAGCTGCCAGGTGCAGGGCTCAAACCATGATCAGCCATATGAGAATCCACGGTTCTTAACCACCATGCCATCTGCTGGCCCCCATGATTTTATTTATTAAGTTGCAAGGAAACATTGCTTCTGAACAGAGGTCTTGATTACACAGAAGAAAATGTCAAATTACCTTGAGTGGTTTTTTGTAATCTATGTTCTTTGTTTTCCTTAGGACTTCCATTGCATCTCCTACAATATTTTCTCTACGCACCACTAGAATTAAGCAGGGATTGACAGATTCAATCACTGGGAGAAAAAGAGAGGAGACATTCTGTCTGTGGGCCTGGTCAATAGCCATCTAGAAAACAAAAAATTAAAATTTTAATAGTAGTACTACAAAGAAGCTATTGTCACTGGGTAAATTAACCTATACCTATTAATTCTAGGTATGCTCTAATTCTTAAAGTTAATTGCTATGCTACTGAATTCACACAGCACCTAATACAGTATCTAGAACATATGAGAACTTACTATACTGAGCATATTATGTAGCCTTTTCAACTAAAAATATTTGTATTGTTTTATTTTCAAATTATTTATTTCACTTACTGTTATTATTTTAATTTGACTGGAGAGACAGAAAAAGTGGGAAAGCAAGCTGCCAGGTCCAGGACTCAAACCACAGTCAACCATGTGGGAGTCCAGCACCTTAGCCACCATACCACCTGCCAACCCTATCTTGCTTTATATTTTGATTTTTTGCTATAGCGCATGTGCACTCACCAGAGGCAGACAAAGAGCGAGGGAAAGGTAGAAACCACCCCCCAACTACCAAAGGATGGCGATGCTACAATCCCTTCACCTCCACTCTTCTCTCAGGATACTGGGCACACATGCACTCATACCCAGTGTTTTTTTCAAGCTGCCAGGTCCGGTACTCAAATCACAGTCAGCCATGTGGGATCCAGCTGCCTTAATCTCTATGTCATCTATTGGCTCTCCTTTTCAATTTTTAAAATTAACGTGTAACTCCTAACTCCACTAAGCACATAACTATAGTTAACATTTATAAATATGAGCACTGTTTTGATTTTTTCCCTCATTTTTTCTTTTTCTTTTTTTTTTTTTTTTTCAGAGAGATTTTTGCTATAGGGCATGTATGCTCACCAGAAAGACAGAGAGAGATAGAGAGACAGAACGCAAGAAATCACCCCCCAGGGGGGATGGCCACACCGCAATCCCTTCTCCATTCTCCTCTTGGGATCTTGGGCACACATGCACATGCACCCTGTGTGAGTTTAAGCCACTGGGTCCAGGACTCAAACTGTGGTCGACTACATGGGAGTCCAACAACATAGCCATTGCGCTAACTGCTGGTCCCTCCCTCATTTTCTTTTAAACTTTTACCAGAGGGTATGTGTGCTAGCCAGGGACAGAGAGACAGGGGACGTGAAAAATCATCCTCCCATTGGGACAATCATGCCGCAATCCCTTCTCCTTCACTTTTCCCTCCCTCCTTCTAGGACTTTAGATACTACACAAACATGCCCCATGTGTTTTTCAGGTCACCAGATCTGGGACTTAAACCACATAGTTGGCCATGTGGAATTCAGCTGCCTCAACTGCCATGCAACTGGCTGGCCCAAACACTGTTTTATTCCTAACAATCAATCAATCAATCAATCAATTAAGAGGATAGGGACAAAGAGTAAGGAGAAAAAGAAAACAGTTTAAAACAAACCTTTAAAGAGAATAAGGAAAAACTTGGTTAAGGAAACATTACACAGATTCATCTAGAATAGTGATCACCACTTGCACTCACAAACCAAGCATTTGGTTTTAACAATTTAAAGGTTTTGTTCTTGTCTTATGGTCTTCCCTGTGTTCTTGTTCTAACATAAACTATGTCATATTAAAAGCACCAAATTA